>NW_028234443.1:6101387-6106387 GCF_977035675.1 Penaeus japonicus
ATTTGCCTTCGTCTTTGTTCTCACCCATGGAACGTCGAAATATATTGAGTGTTGCTGATTGTACAACATGATTTATATATTATTGATATAATTCGTAAACGCTGGCTTTATATCAGATTCATTCTCTGTATCGTTTAAATTCTTTGCATAAAGATTGTACATGCATGCTTTAAATCTGTAAGGTTTACGAAGGTACGACTCGAGCGTGTTGCTCGGAGGTCGTATTGTGAGGACAGCACCACAAGCTGTTGAAACAAGGGTGCAATGGCGGAGGGTCAACGAGGAAGATTCTTCCAGTCGCTTTATCATTTTACGCCGGTCATTTACCATCGAAACTTTCGTAATATATTGGGTTCTGACTCCCACATCCCCACCCTCTCGTTTCTCCTCCTTTCCATCGTACTCTTCCTCCATCCTAACTCCTTCTTCCCTCCCACTTCTACACCTACCTTGAGTTACTGCTCTCTATTTGCATGAATGGTATCCTAAGGCGATCGTCTCCTGGGAAAAGTGAGGGGGGGGGTGGCTCTGCTCTACGGTATTTTGTAATTGCATAGATTTGTTTTCGTTCGTTTATAACTCCTCGCGGATTATAACTGCATGGTTATATGAATGATATTATGTTCATATAATACTTTTGTCAACTGTACTAATACTTCAACTCCTGGACAAATGCGTGTTTTTGTTTCATCCTTTATCATTTGTGCATACAAATGTGTTCTGAATTTGCACACGGAAAGAGCACATTATGTAACAGTTTTACTTTTTAATTATTTATTCGTTTTGATATATATAATTCAACTATTTCGTAGGCTACATTTACATTTACATTTACTATTCACGTCATATAGGCCCCGTAAACTTTCTACTTCAAGTTCCGATAACGATAGGGAGCAAGCCACTATAATGAGTCTAGGAATATCTTAACATCCTAATTACGTAATAGAACGGTCGCTCCATACATTGAATTCTTGCCTCTGGCGATAATGACAAGGTTCTTGGTGTCTTGTTAACTGTTAATTATAGGTCGTTGGTCCTTTGATCTTTCATGCTTCTCCCTTCCCCGACGTTCTGTAAACCTTGTTCGTATTGGATTTCACACACATACACGCACACACACACACATACACATATACATGCACACACACACATACACACGAACACACACACACTTATTTATTTCTATCTGTTCATATACTCAGATATAAAGTTGCATAGACATCCTACTCACATCAAATAGAAAGAAACAGACAACATACAAAACACAAAGATTCCCATATGGAGCACTTCTTAGCAACAGCTAAACTGAAGTGAGTCTCCACCCTCCTCCCCCCCTTCCTCTTTTCTCTAATCATCTGCTCTCACCACTTCCGCTTCCTACAGCAGCCCCAGGTGAGCTAATCGGCTCCTCATGAAGGTTTAAACTCGTCAGACATCCATATGGCATAATCAGCTCTAATAAAGATTGGAGGCAGGTGATAGGGGAGAGAGGATCCCATTACCTTTTTTTTTTTTTTTTTTTTTTTACCTGAATTATATGCCTAGTCTTAGGGGATTGGAAAAATGAGTTGGCATGCTTCTGAATATTAATCAATTAATGAATCTCTTTTTCTCTCTCTGTCTTTTTCTCTTTTTTTTCACTCTCTCTCTCTATCTATCATTTCTCTTTGTCTCTCGCTATTTATCTCTCTCTCTCTCTTTCTCCTTCGCTTTCTCTCTCTCTCTCTCTCTTCCTCTATCTTCCTCTCTCTCTCTCTCTCTCTTAGATGGATGATGTGAATGATGTTTGTTACAATTGCTATCGTTACAGACACATTGCCTGTAATCACATCTTTATGGCTTAGACGTCTGTTATAAATTACTCTAATTATATCAATAATCACTGCTAATATTAGAACAATTATCACAAACAAATAACGTACATATTATCAATTGTAATTACCGATTTATCAAAACACGAATAGCTAATATTAATATCTCGCTTATTGATGAAACAAGTCTTCAATTAGTTTGCTTTTCCTTCTTAAAGGGTTGACCAGGTAAAGGAGTATGACAAATGGATGTCTATGTGTATATATACATGCCATCTCATTTTTCCCCCTATTCCCTAACACAAGGAATATAATGCTGGTAAAAAAAAGAAAAAAAAATGCAATTGGGTCCTCTCTCCCCTATCACCAGCCTGGAATCTTTATTAGAGCTGATGATGCCATATGGATGAATACAGACACACACACACAACACTCACACACACACACACACATATATAAATATATATATATATATATATATATATATATATATATATATATATATATATATATATATATATACATGTTTATATATGTTTGTATATATATATATATATATATATATATATATATATATATATATATATATATATATATATATGCATATATATATATATATATATATACATATATATATATATATATATATATATATATATGTAACTTGGCCTAGTTTTTACTTATATTAATTGCTCTTGGTCTTGCCTGTGTCACTATCCTCTTCTTTTTTTTTCTTTTTTTTCCCCATTCCATCTCTGATCCCTCCACAATCATCACTTCGGCAAATAAGCTGCGATTCTATTTTATTGTGATACTTTGCTTTCATTGTTCTTGAGTGTTGCATGTATAATAATCATTCCCTCATTTTTTTTCTTGCGAAATTTGTACAACCATTAGATCCTTGCTTCCCCTTTTTTTCTTTAATTAGTTATTTTTTAATTTCTTACCTGGATTTTCATTATATCTCAATGGATACTTGTAATTCTGTTTAAAGTTTCTACCATCTCTACATTCACGCACTCTCTGCTTCATGCTTAACCGCAATAGCTTCGTGAGCCCCAGTTTTAAACCGTTGTTTCTGTCAACTTTCATGACATCCCACTGATGCTTCATGACATCTCACTGATGTTTCATGACATCCCACTGATGCTTCATGACAACGCACTGATACTTCAAGGGGCTTTCCCAAAGGAATATTACTGCTGGAGGGCTCAGCCACTGAAATTCATATATATTTCAAATATAAACGTGAATCTGTATTCTTTGGGAGGAATAAAAATATGTGATTCTGATCCTGATCCAGTGTAGGATTTGCGATCACTTCTCGCTTTCTTTACGCTTGCTTTCTCTTTCTTTTTATTAAGGTTTCGCTTCTGCGATTGATTTATAGTACGAGAGATTTTTTTTTGTTTTGTTTTGTTTTGTTTTTTTTTAACATGAATTATGAATACTGTGTTGCACTGATTCGAACTGGTTTTCTGTGTATGTGTGTGTTTGTGTGTGTGTGTATACTTTTTTTTCTCCTTTAGTCCTTTTTGACTTATATTATAAGAGTTCCCAATTCCTTCATTTTAACAAACAAACAAACAAACAAACAAACAAAAAATACATATTAGCAATTTGACTAAAACTTAAACTATGCCCTTGTTGCTATACACGTTTTAGGTAAAACAACATTTGTGTTGTTCCCTATCCAAATAATTCAAAAGCTTTCTCAAAGATGGCGACGCAGTGACGCCTCTAACATCAACATTTGTACAGCAAATTATCTATACAGCCATCACACGCACTCATAGTTTCTCTATCCGTCTGGTTAGCTCAGTGGTAGCGTGTCGACTTCACATCCCCGTGGTCGACAGATCGAGCCCCGCCCAAGCTCGTGAGCTTCCACTGTCACCTGGCGGTTACTGACGTGGCTGGGCACTGCGTTGGGTAAGGACCAAGCTCAGATCGAGTCAACACTCGTTGGCACATTCTCTCACGAGTCAGCACACGCTGGCACAGGCGGGCTCGCCTTAGTGCATACAAGCCCGACGTAGCATCTGCTCCGCAAATCTGGTTTATCCTTACAGTTTCTCTTTCTCTCTCTAGCTCTTTCTCTCTTTCCCTTTCTCAAGCACGCACACAAATCGCACACACACACACAGTTAGAGGGAGAGAGAGAGACAAATAGAATGAGAAAGAATGACACAGAGAGAGAGAGAGAGAGAAGAGACAAGGAAGAGAGAGAGAGAGAGAGAGAAAGACAAAGAGAATGAGAGAGAGAGAGAGAGAGAGAGAGAGAGAGAGAGAGAGAGAGAGAGAGAGAGAGAGAGAGAGAGAGAGAGAGAGAGAGGAGAGAGAGAGAGAGAGAGAAGAGAGAGAGAGAGAGAGAGAGAGAGGAGAGAGAGAGAGAGAGAGAGAGAGAGAGAGAGAGAGAGAGAGAGAGAGAGAGAGAGAGAGAGAGAGAGAGAGAGAGAGAGAGACAGAGACAGAGACAGAGACAGAGAGAGAGAGAGAGAGAAACCTCTGCACCTTCAAATGATTCTGCCAGTATTTGCGCCATCCATTTCTTATCAGATCCATTGTATTCTTCAGAACGATTGTGGTCTAATTCTTAAAGAACACAAACGAACACCGAAAGCTCTGCATAGAATAATATTCCAAAAGTAAAACCATCCCCTTTTCATGACTGATTAAAGAATATATTTTATTCATACGATACACGATCAAAAAATCTGACGCCGGATGATCTTTTGATGTTATTTAAAAGTACTCGGCAACCAATATCGCCTTAACTTTGTGAAACCGAAGAACAAGAGGTTTCCTGTGGCGATGCATCTGCTAGTGACTTTTATCTTAGAGTTTTGTTGATGCAGTGAGAACTGGATTTTTTTTTTTTTTTTTTTTTTTTTTGCGTTTATCTTTATTACTTTTTTATTGTATGGCCTGCATATTTTGTTTATGATATATGGCTCTGTTTATCAATGATTTTCTTATAGGCAAAGTTTGATCTCTTTCAAATCAACTTTTTTTTTTCCTAAAACATATTGTTTAATCTCTCTCTCCCTCTCTTTTGTATATATATATATATATATATATATATATATATATATATATATATATATATATATATATATTCATCTTCATCTCTATTTTGATATACCGATTCCCTATGAAGTATCACTTATCATGTACCACATGTTACCG
>NW_028234443.1:6121387-6128887 GCF_977035675.1 Penaeus japonicus
CCATAAGAAGGATAGGAGAATGAGGAATAAGGGAGGCCACAAGAAGGATAGGAGAATGAGGAATAAGGGAGGCCATAAGAAGGATAGGAGAATGAGGAATAAGGGAGGCCACAAGAAGGATAGGAGAATGCGGGATAAGGGAGGCCACAAGAAGGATAGGAGAATGAGGAATAAGGGAGGCCATAAGAAGGATAGGAGAATGAGGAATAAGGGAGGCCACAAGAAGGATAGGAGAATGAGGAATAAGGGAGGCCATAAGAAGGATAGGAGAATGAGGAATAAGGGAGGCCACAAGAAGGATAGGAGAATGAGGGATGAGGGAGGCCATAAGAAGGATAGGAGAATGAGGAATAAGGGAGGCCACAAGAAGGATAGGAGAATGAGGAATAAGGGAGGCCATAAGAAGGATAGGAGAATGAGGAATAAGGGAGGCCACAAGAAGGATAGGAGAATGAGGAATAAGGGAGGCCATAAGAAGGATAGGAGAATGAGGAATAAGGGAGGCCACAAGAAGGATAGGAGAATGAGGAATAAGGGAGGCCACAAGAAGGATAGGAGAATGAGGAATAAGGGAGGCCACAAGAAGGATAGGAGAATGAGGAATAAGGGAGGCCATAAGAAGGATAGGAGAATGAGGAATAAGGGAGGCCACAAGAAGGATAGGAGAATGAGGAATAAGGGAGGCCATAAGAAGGATAGGAGAATGAGGAATAAGGGAGGCCATAAGAAGGATAGGAGAATGAGGAATAAGGGAGGCCACAAGAAGGATAGGAGAATGAGGAATAAGGGAGGCCATAAGAAGGATAGGAGAATGAGGAATAAGGGAGGCCACAAGAAGGATAGGAGAATGAGGAATAAGGGAGGCCATAAGAAGGATAGGAGAATGAAGAACAAGGGAGGCTACAAGAAGGATAGGAGGATGAGAATGAGGAGGAACAAGGGAGGCCACAAGGAGGGATAGGAGGATGAGGGGGATGAGGAATAAGGGAGGCCACAAGAAGGATAGGAGAATGAGGAATAAGGGAGGCCATAAGAAGGATAGGAGAATGAGGAATAAGGGAGGCCACAAGAAGGATAGGAGAATGAGGAATAAGGGAGGCCATAAGAAGGATAGGAGAATGAGGAATAAGGGAGGCCACAAGAAGGATAGGAGAATGAGGAATAAGGGAGGCCATAAGAAGGATAGGAGAATGAGGAATAAGGGAGGCCACAAGAAGGATAGGAGAATGAGGAATAAGGGAGGCCATAAGAAGGATAGGAGAATGAGGAATAAGGGAGGCCACAAGAAGGATAGGAGAATGAGGAATAAGGGAGGCCACAAGAAGGATAGGAGAATGAGGAATAAGGGAGGCCACAAGAAGGATAGGAGAATGAGGAATAAGGGAGGCCATAAGAAGGATAGGAGAATGAAGAACAAGGGAGGCTACAAGAAGGATAGGAGGATGAGAATGAGGAGGAACAAGGGAGGCCACAAGAATGATAGGAGGATGAGGGTAATGAGGAACAAGGAAGGCCACAGGGAACGATAGGATGATGAGGACCAAGGAAGGCCACAAGGAGGAATAGGAGGATGAGCATGATGAAGAACAAGGAAGGCCACAACTAAGGATAGGAGGATGAGGAAGATGAGGTATAAGGGAGGCCACAAGGAACGATAGGAGGATGAGGATGATAAAGAATAAGGGAGGCCACAAGGATGGATAGGAGCATGAGGATGAAGACGAACAAGGAAGGCCAATAAAAAAAAAAAAAAAAAAAAACTTCGTCCACTGGTAAATCTACACTAAGGTCAATGGAATGAAACTGCGTACCCTCCTTTGACCTGATCTTCTGACCTGGTCTCCTGACCTGGTACCTCTCCCACGTGGAACTCGAGTCTTTTTGGCTGTCAATTGTCTCGGCAAAGCATCACACCGCCTCGTGCACCTGGCCAACCTCCTTTTGATCCTCCGCTGCGGCTAATGGTTTGGTCCAGACCCACTCAAGCAGACCAGTGAATCCACTCAAGCAATTGATATCGAGGCAGCGTGGAGAGCTTTGATTGCATTAATGCCGAAGCCTCAGTGATCTCGAGGAATACATACACAAACTGATGCATATGATGTCTCTCTCCTTCTCTCTCTCTCTCTCTCTTTCTCTTTCTTTATATCTCTCTTTCTCTATCTCTTCTATCTCTCTCTTTCTCTCTTTCTCGCTCTCGCTCTCTCTCTCTCTCTCTTTCTCTCTCTCTCTCTCTCTCTTTCTCTCTCTCTCTCTCTCTCTCTCTCTCTCTCTCTCTCTCTCTCTCTCTCTCTCTCTCTCTCTCTCTCTCTCTCTCTCTCTCTCTCTCTCTCTCTCTCTCTCTCTATCTCTTCTCTCTCTCTCTCTCTCTCTCTCTGTCTCTCTCTCTCCCTCTCTCTCTCTCTCTCTCTCTCTTTCCCCCCCTCTCTCTCCTCTCTCTCTCTCTCTCTCCCTATCCCCCTCCCTCTCTCTCTCTCTCCCCTCTCTCTCTGTACGTGTATCCATGTGTCCGTGAACATGTATGTACGTGTGTCTGTGTGAGGCACTGTATCCCGTTACACTCAACCCAAGCGACGTCTTCGCTGCATTGCCTAAAAGAGAAGAAAGAGAAAGAGAGAGAGAGAGAGAAAGAAAGAAAGAGAATAGAGCTCCCTTCGCCGTGAAACACCTCGCACAGGATGGATGGCAGATGGTGCTCGTGAGTGGCAGGGAGAAGGTGGCGGAGGGAGTAAAAGGGTTTGTCCTTTTCATTTTTGCTTTAGTTGGTTGTCTGTCTCTCTTTCTCGTTTCATTTTTATTCTTCTTTTTTTCTTTCTCTCTTTGGCTTTTTTTTTTTTTTTGGGGGGGTCTTTCTCTCTCTCTCTCTCGGTCTTTTTTTTCTCTCTTCTATTTCTCTCTTTCTTTCTTTCTTTCTTTCTTTCTCTCTCATTCTCTCTCTTCTCTCTCTCTCTCTCTCTCTCTTTTCTCTTTATCGTATGATTTGTTTGAGGATTAACAGCAGCTTCTGTTTGTATTTTTTTATGAAATACAGATGATAGAAGTAGAGGTGCTTGTTAGTGATTTTTTTTTTTCAGTATCTGTTACATGGCGTGTCTTTGCAGTGCGCCTTATGTTCTCTATACTTTTAACTTTAGATAAAAGCCACGTGTTTGATTTTTTCCCCTCTGTAGTTAATAATAATCATAAAAATGATATCAAGAAAAGGATATTCACAAAATCAATTTCCTTCACCTGTTTCTCTCCGCATTTCATTATGTTTCGTCACGTTCTCTTCTCTCTGCGTTCCGTTCAGCATGTTTGTCGCGACGTAAATCCCACGCTATCACTTGCATGCCTAAATATAACACCCTCTGCCTCCCTCCGCCCCTTTCCTCCTCTCTCTCTTTTTAAAGGGAATCTTTGTCAATATGCTTTCTTCGGGTGAAGTGAGGCGTCGCTACTCTACGCGTGCGAGCACATGCACACACACACACACACACACACACACACACAGATATATATGTATATATATATATAAATATGTATATATATATGTATGTATGTATGTATGTATATATATATATATATATATGTATATATATATATATATATATATATATATATATAAATATATATGTATAATATATATATATATATATATATATGTATATATATATATTATATATATATATATATATATATATGTATATATATATATATAATATATATATATATATATATTATATATATGTATATATATATATATATGTATATATATATATATATATATATTATATATATATATATGTATAATATATATATATATATTATATATATATATATATATATATATATAGATATATATATATATATATATATATATATGTATATATATATATATTTATATTTATTATGTATATATGAATAATTATATATATATATATATATATTATATATATATGTATATATATATATATATATATATATATGCATATATATGTATATATATATATATATATATATATATATATATATATATATATCTATAATATATATAATATATATATATATGTATATATATATATATATATATATATATATATATATATATATATATATATATATATATATATATATATATATATGTATATGCATATGCCCAAAAAGTCACACCAATATTCATTTCCGATAAATTTTTAAACAGAAAAAAAAAAATGACATAATATAACTCTAACGGAATTTTATCACCCATGTCGATAAATCAAAGAGATCATCCATACGATTTCCTAAATGCTGACCTAATTTCAATTCATGTTTTAATTCATGTTTTCATTCATGTTTTCATTCATGTTTTCATTCATGTTTTCATTCATGGTTAAAGGCTGGAGATCCATAAGTGCCGTTCTCTGTAGGTAACAACAATGACCTTTTTCTTTATAGAGTGCAATGGATACATCACCTCTCTTTACAAGTTCAAAAAAAAGACAGATAGAAAAATAGAAAGATGACGAAAAGAAGAAGAGAAAGATGTACTAAAAGAAGAGAAGCAGATGAGAAAAGACAGAGAAAGAAGGGAAGATAGAAGAAGAGACCAGATGGAAAGCGTAAAGAAGAGAAAGATGAAGAAATATAAGAAGAGAAAGATGAAGAAATAAGAAGAGAAAGATGAAGAAATAAGAAGAGAAACATGAAGAAATAAGACGTGAGAAAGATGAAGAAAAAAAGAGAAGAGATGAAGAAAAGAGAGAGAAAGAGGAAGAAAAGAGAAGAAAGATGAAGAGAAGAAGAAAAGATGTTAGAAGAGAAGAGGAAAAAATGAAGAAATAAGAGAAAGATGGAAGAAAAGAAGAAGAAAAGAGGAAAGAAAAGAAGAGAAAGAAGAAGAAAAGAAGAGGAAAGATGAAGAAAAAAAAAAGAGAAAGATGGAAAAATAAGAAGCGAAAGAGGAAGAAAAGAAGAGGAAGATGAAGAAAAGAAGAAGAAAAAGATGAAGAAAATAAGAACAGAAAGAAAAAGAAATAAGACGAGAAGCATGAAGAAAAAGAAGAGAAAGATGGAAAAAAAAGAAGAGAAAGATGGAAGAAAAGAAAAAGAGAAACATTAAGAAAAGAAGAAGAGGAAGAGAAAGAAACAAGAAGAGAAAGATGGAGAAAAGAAAGAAAGATTGAAGAAAAGAAGAGAAAGATGAAGATAACAAGAGAAACGTGAAGAAAAGAAAGAAGAAATAATAAGAAGAAATGAAAAGAAAGATGAAGAAAAGAAGAGAAAACAAGAAGAAATAAGAAGAGTAAAGATGAAGAAAAGAAGAGAAAGAGGGAAGAAATAAGAAGAAAAAGATGAAGAAAAAAAAGAAAGAAAGAGGAAGAAATAAACAAGCGAGAAACATGAAGAAAAGAAGGAAGAGATGAAGAAAAGAAGAGAAAGACCGAAGAAAAGAACAAGAGAAAGATGAGAAAAGAAAGAAGAGAGATCGAAGCTCCACGGAGTCACGTACGACAACTCGGGGGTCTCACAAACCATTCTTTATTGGGTTCAGGAAAATAAAAATAAAATAAAAAACAAAACTCGACGTTCCAGCTGAAAAGGGAAGGTCAGCTTTCCGGATGCTCTCTGCAACATGGACCAGTGCGTGGCTGTCATGCCAGAAGTGTGATGTTGCATGTGGTCTGTTTGGCGCTGGCGGGCTGGAGGGAAGGAATGTGAAAGTTGCATTCATTTTTAATTTTTTTTTTATCATTGTTATTTTTTTTTTATTGTCTTCGTCATCGCCCCCTAATTGGAATATCATATCGTGTACCTGTTATTGTTATTGTTCATTATTATTATCATTATTTTTACTATTGATCATTATTTTCATTATTACTGTTATAGTTATACCATTGTCATTATCATTCTTTACCAATGGTTATTATTATTGTCACTTTCATAATTATGTTCTTCTTATTATAAATCCTTAACAGCATTTATCCTCATCATCAATATCATTTCCTTAACAAATCATCTTTTCATTATCCTTATCTGTCATACAATATTATCATTATCGTTATTATTCTCTTCTTCCTTCTCCTTTTAAGAATGTGTATTGTAATATTATATCATATATATATATTGTGTGTATAGATAGATAGATAGATACATACATACATCACATACATATATTACACACACACACACACACATATATATATATATATATAGATAAATATTTATATATTATATATATATATATATATATATAAATATATATATATATATATAAACATATAATATATATATACATATATTATATATATATATATACACATAGAGAATATATATATATATATATATATTATATATATATTATATATCTATCTATCTATATACATATGTATATACATATATATATAAATACATACATACACACACACACAAACGCACACACACACACACACACCACATCACACACACACACACACACACATATATATATATAATGTATATATTATATATATATATATATATATATATTATATCTATATATATAATATATACATATACATACATACACATATATCCATACTCAAACATCCGCCCCTGTATCATAAAGCATTCCTGATGTCCCACGTTGACAGATACCACTGACCAAAGGGAAGCAGAGGATATTGTTATTTGCCAAAAGATGACAGCCTCTCATTGCATGGATAAGCATGCATAAGGTTCTGTTAGTCCTCTCTAACGCCAACGTAAGACAATATTCCTGGAAAGACTCAAGTCATTATAGCCATTTTTGTCTTAACTTGTCTATGTTGTGTGAGACTCATAAGTGTTTTGGGATTGAATTTAGTATAATTTATTTAGGGGTTGTTTTTTTTACGCATTTGAACGCTGTGTTATAGAGTGAGTAATTTGAGTTTTAAACTTTGTTTTTGGAATTGTTTGTGCTTATAGTGTTGAGAATAATCTTCAAGTGCATTGTGTGTGTTTTGTGTGTGGTTGTGTGTTGTATATATATATATATATATATATATATAATATATATATATATATTATATATATATATATAATATATATATATATGTGCGTAGTGTTTTTGGTGTGTGTGTGTGTGTATGTATGTATGTAGTATGTATGTATAGGTATGTATGAATGCCATGAAATGTATTATATATATTTAATATATATTAAATATATATATATATATATAAAAAATATATATTTATCTATCTATACAAAAACAACACATATATATATATATATAATATATATATAATATATATCTATATATATATATATTATATATTCTGTATAATATATACATATGCATGGCATTTGTCTCCATTCCTCTACCTTTTGCCACTGTCCCCATTGTCAGGCCTTATTGACATCCTCACCACCTCCCAATCAGACACATGTACTCAGTCTTGGTTCTGTTCACTTTCATTCCCCTCCTCTCCAGCTGCGCACCTTACCGTTGTTATGGAGCTATCTTCATACATGTCCTTCACCACTCTTACATACCTTTCTGATTAACTTCCCGAA
>NW_028234443.1:6136387-6138887 GCF_977035675.1 Penaeus japonicus
CCCCCTTAATCTTCTCCAAGACCTTCCTGATTTCTTCTCTGCTGATCCTTGGTACATCCTGATTTAGCTCCTCCACCTCTTCTAACTTTCTTTCCCTTTCATATTCATTTTTTTTAATGTTCATGAGGTCCTCAAAGTATTCCTTCCATCTGTGTAATTTATTTTCTTCCCTCGTCAGTATATTTCCGTCTGCATCCTTCATCATCTTAACATGCTGTATATACCTCCCATCTCTCTCCCTCTGTCTGGCTAGTCTGTATAGGTCTTTCTCTCCTTCCCTTGTATCCAACTTCTCATATAACTGTTCATGTGTATTTTTCTTCGCTTTTGTCACTTCCCTCTTTGTTATCCTACACAGCTCTTTGTATTCCTGGTGGCTTTCTTCATCCCCAAGTCTGTCCCAGTTTTGTTTTGCCAGTTTCTTTCTCTTTATACTATCTTGCACTTCCTCATTCCACCACCAGGTTTCCTTGTATTCTTTTCTTTTTCCTGATGTCAACCCAAGTACACATTTGGCTTTTTCAGCCACTGTTTCTGAGATTTCCTCCCACCTGACCTCCTCCCTCCCTGCAAAGACTTGGCTCACTTCCTGTATAAATGTTGTACTGTTCTTCTCCTCCTTTAGTTTCCACCATTTGATCCTAGGTTCCGCCCTCCTTTTCCTGGTTGCCTTCACTTTCAGATTTAAATTCCCGACTAACACTCTATGCTGTCTTTTTATACTCTCCCCGGGAACTCTTTCAAGTTACATCTCTTACATATTATAAAGTCTATCTGCGTACTCCTACCTCCGCTCTTGTATGTAACTCTGTGCTCTTCCCTCTTCTTAAAATATGTATTCACTAGTGCCATCTCCATCCTTTTTGCCCAGTCAATAATCATCTGCCCCTCAGCATTCCTCTCACCCACGCCATATTTGCCTATTCCCTCCTCATCCCCATTATTTCCTTCACCGATATGACCATTGTAGTCTGCTCCAATAATAACTCTCTCCTCTCTGGGGATGTTCTGTATCATTTCTTCCACTTCCACTTCCACTTCCATCTCGCACCCCATCTGTAGGGCATATGCACTGATCACATTTATTTGCATGCCTTCTACATACATCTTCAGGTTCATTGCTCTATCTGATACCCTCTTCACTTCCAGTATGCTGTTGATATACATTTCCTTAACTATTACTCCAATACCGTTTCTCCTTCCATGAGAGAACAACTTATAACCTCCGCCAATCAGCCTCGCTTTACTGCCCCGCCATTTAGTTTTCTTTACACAGAGAATATCTATCTTCCTCCTCTCCATCATGTCGGCCAGTTCTCTCCCTTTACCAGTCATGGTGCCAACATTTAAGGACCCAACTCTGATCTCTGGTTTTCTGTCCTTCGTTCTTTCATGCTTCCTCTGTACACGTTCGCCACCTCTTCTCCTAATAGTCACGTACTGTCCACCGGCCCCCTGCTGGGACACAGAGCCGTAAGCGGTGCTCTCATTTGTGATCCGCATAATAGTATTGGTCAGAGTTTTACGCCGGATGCCCTTCCTGACGCAACCCTCCCCATTTATCCATATATATTATATATATATATATATATATATATATATATATATATATATATATACATATATATATATATATATATATATATATATATATATATATATATATATATATATATATATTCAGTATATACGTACATATATATATATGTATATATATATATATATATATATATATATATATATATATATATATATATATATATTCAGTATATATATATATATATATATATATATATTCAGTATATATATGTACACACACACACACACACCAACACGCACATATATAGCAACGCCAAAATCAAGGTAAATAAACAAATTCCCTACAATACGTTAAATTCCTTACTATCGTCACAGGGGGAATAAGTTCATACTATCACACACTCAAAAACAACTCCCATTAAAAGACCATAGTGCATTAGTTTAACTCTGAGGTTTTCAGTGAATCTTAATTTAATCATATATATCATTATTAACACTTCAATGCTTTTATAATTCCAATTACCTGTTCTACTTGGTAAACAACCATAGAAAGAAAAAAAAATATAAACACCCATGAATCATAATACTCATTTACAACAATTTTCAACAATGTGATTTAAAAGTCAATATGTCAAGAAAAATTAAGGTCGTGTAGCTTATTTCCCTACTTATAATAATTCAGACACACACACACAAACAGTTTACCTAACAAGGTTTAATTACATACCCAAAAAATTATATCCATGAAATCAATTACATATGGCTCGTTGCGGAAGGCGGACCAAATATTTTCCATTTCTTTTTTTCCTTTCTCTCTCTTTCTCTCTTTCTCTCTCGCTCATTCACTTTCTCTCTCGCTCATTCACTCTCTCTCTCTCTCTCTCTCTCTCTCTCTCTCTCTCTCTCTCTCTCTCTCTCTCTCTCTCTCTCTCTCTCTCTCTCTCTCTCTCTCTCTCTCTCT
>NW_028234443.1:6143887-6151387 GCF_977035675.1 Penaeus japonicus
CAATCATATAGACAATATATCATCGTATATTGCTCATGCACAGTTAGTTCCTCCTTCGTGAATGAACGTGATCTCATGCAGAGCAACGTGATGGAACCGATCGAGGTGCTAATTACCTCCTGCAGATGGCTATTAAGGAAGGGGGGGGGGGGGAAGAGGAGGAGGGGAGGGAAGGAGGGAGGAGGAGCAAGAGGAGGAGGGGGTGGAGGAGGTGGAGGGAGAGGAGGAGGAGGAGGGGGGGGGGAAGGAGGAGGAGGAGGAGGAGGGGGGGAAGGAGGAGGAGGAGGAGGGGAAGGGGGTGGAGAAGGGTGGGAGAAGGAGAAGGAGAGGTGGAAGAGGAGGAGGAGGAGGAGGAAGGGTGGACGAGGAGGAGGAGGGTGAGGAGAAAGAGGAGAAAGGGAAGGAGGAGGAGGAGGAGAAAGGGGAGGAGGAGGAGGAAAAAGGGGAGAAGAAAGGAGGAGGAGGAGGAGAAAGGGGAAGAGGAGGAGGAAAAAGGGGAGAAGAAAGGAGGAGGAGGAGGAGAAAGGGGAAGAGGAGGAGGAAAAAGGGGAAAAGAAAGGAGGAGGAGGAGGAGGGGTGGAAGAGGATGATGATGATGCTGATGATGATGCTGGAGGAGGAGGAGAAAGGGGAGGAGGTGGAGGAGGAGGAGAAGGAGGAAGAGGTGGAGGAGGAGGACAACGAAGGGGAAGTAAGTTGACTCGCATTTCGTAAGCAATGATATTTCAAGAACAATTAGTTACAAAACCCTTCTGCGTTCTTTCCTAAGAATTCCTGGTTTATAATTAGGCTCTCAGACAACTCGAGAACAGAGTTATTACTCAAAATATCACTGCTCATTAACGTTGCCTAACAATATTGTTGGAAATCAGATTACGCGTGGAATAAGTAAATAAGCAAATTCACAAAACTTGATGAGTAATTGATGCTTCGGGTCTAAATTTCTAATGCAGATGATGAGTAATTGATGCTTCTGATGCTGAAATATCGAGTTCATATGGTCAGCATTTTCGGCATTACGACTTCAAATTAAGCATTGGAAGTCTGCACTGATTTTCTGTACGAAACTCTCCTTAAGAAGAATCGCAAAATCTCAAGGAAAATAAAATGGCCGAGACGTAATAAACTAGTTGGAAAATTTCAGGTAATGTAATTCATTTACCATGGGAGAGATAGAGAAAGAGTGAGAAGGAGAGAAGAGAGGGAGAGAGAGAGAGAGAAAGAGTGAGAAGGAGAGAAGAGAGGGAGAGCGAGAGAGAGTGAGAAAGAGAGATAAGAGAGAAAGAGAGAAAGACAGATACAGAGACAGAGAGAGACAGAAAGAGAGAGAGAGAAAGACAGAGAGAGACAAAGAGAGAGAGCAAGATATCAACCCATGTTCTCAAGTTCAATCAATAAAACAAGGTGAGCAGAGTGCCAAGACTCTGATGAAACGTTGTGAGTCTCCATTAAGAGCATTCTTCTAAGGGGGGGGGGGGCGGAAATTACAAAGTTATGAAAGGAGGAGATGTTTATGAACATTAAAATATCTATGTGGAAATATTCCCCTTCTTTCTACTCTTGGCCAACGTTAGGATTATAATTTCTGCTAAAATGTCGTAACACATACATAAATACATTGGATATTTAGAATTAAAATATGTCCTTTATCAATTCAATGATTCCTAACACCGCATGAGATACTTGGTAGTTTTTTGATGAATAATGTATGTGTAAATACATATATATTGTTGTGTATTTATACATGCCTTCCTATCACATGCACTTTCATCTTGATTACACACGTAACATGCTTGTATAACAAGATGCATATGTATATTTTTTTCTCGCTTTTTGTGTATTAAAGGTTCGTCATTAGCATAATAGAGTTTCCATGTATCACTAAATCTAGGATGAAGGTTCGTCCGTGTATCACTAAATCTAGGACGAAGGTTCGTCCGTGTATCACTAAACCTAGGATGAAGGTTCGTCCGTGTATCACTAAACCTAGGATGAAGGTTCGTCCGTGTATCACTAAACCTAGGATGAAGGTTCGTCTGTGTATCACTAAACCTAGGATGAAGGTTCGTCCGTGTATCACTAAACCTAGGATGAAGGTTCGTCCGTGTATCACTAAACCTAGGATAAAGGTTCGTCCGTGTATCACTAAACCTAGGATGAAGGTTCGTCCGTGTATCACTAAACCTAGGATGAAGGTTCATCTGTGTATCACTAAACCTAGGAGGAAGGTTCGTCCGGGTATTACTAAACCTAGGATGAAGGTCGTCCGTGTATCACTAAAGCTAGGATGAAGGTCGTCCGTGTATCACTAAACCTAGGACGAAGGTTCGTCCGTGTATCACTAAACCTAGGATGAAGGTTCGTCCGTGTATCACTAAACCTAGGATGAAGGTTCGTCCGTGTATCACTAAACCTAGGATGAAGGTTCGTCCGTGTATCACTAAACCTAGGATGAAGGTTCGTCCGTGTATTACTAAACCTAGGATGAAGGTTCGTCCATGTATCACTAAACCTAGGATGAAGGTTCGTCCGTGTATCACTAAACCTAGGATGAAGGTTCGTCCGTGTATCACTAAACCTAGGATGAAGGTTCGTCCGTGTATCACTAAACCTAGGATGAAGGTTCGTCCGGGTATCACTAAACCTAGGATGAAGGTTCGTCCGTGTATCACTAAACCTAGGATGAAGGTTCGTCCGTGTATTACTAAACCTAGGATGAAGGTTCGTCCGTGTATCACTAAACCTAGGATGAAGGTTCGTCCGTGTATCACTAAACCTAGGACGAAGGTTCGTCCGTGTATTACTAAACCTAGGATGAAGGTTCGTCCGTGTATTACTAATCCTAGGATGAAGGTTCGTCCGTGTATCACTAAACCTAGGATGAAGGTTCGTCCGTGTATCACTAAACCTAGGATGAAGGTTCGTCCGTGTATCACTAAACCTAGGATGAAGGTTCGTCCGTGTATTGCTAAACCTAAGACAAAGATTCGTCCGTGTATCACTAAACCTAAGACAAAGATTCGTCCGTGTATCACTAAACCTAGGATGAAGGTTCGTCCGTGTATCACTAAACCTAGGATGAAGGTTCGTCCGTGTATTGCTAAACCTAAGACAAAGATTCGTCCGTGTATCACTAAACCTACGAGGAAGGTTCGTCCGTGTATCACTAAACCTAGGATGAAGGTTCGTCCGTGTATCACTAAACCTAGGATGAAGGTTCATCCGTGTAACACTAAACCTACGAGGAAGGTTCGTCCGTGTATCACTAAACCTACGAGGAAGGTTCGTCCGTGTATCACTAAACCTAGGATGAAGGTTCGTCCGTGTATTGCTAAACCTAAGACAAAGATTCGTCCGTGTATCACTAAACCTACGAGGAAGGTTCGTCCGTGTATCACTAAACCTAGGATGAAGGTTCGTCCGTGTATCACTAAACCTAGGATGAAGGTTCGTCCGTGTATCACTAAACCTAGGATGAAGGTTCGTCCGTGTATCGCTAAACCTAGGATGAAGGTTTGTCCGTGTATCACTAAACCTAGGATGAAGGTTCGTCCGTGTATCGCTAAAGCTAGGATGAAGGTTCGTCCGTGTATCATTAAACCTAGGATGAAGGTTCGTCCATGTATCACTAAACCTAGGACGAAGGTTCATCTGTGTATCACTAAACCTAGGATGAAGGTTCGTTCGTGTATCACTAAACCTAGGATGAAGGTTCGTCCGTGTATCACTAACCCTAGGATGAAGGTTCGTCCGTGTATCACTAAACCTAGGATGAAGGTTCGTCCGTGTATCACTAAACCTAGGATAAATGTTCGTCCGTGTATCACTAAACCTAGGATGAAGGTTCGTCCGTGTATCACTAACCCTAGGATGAAGGTTCGTCCGTGTATCACTAAACCTAGGATGAAGGTTCGTCCGTGTATCACTAAACCTAGGATGAAGGTTCGTCCGTGTATCACTAAACCTAGGATGAAGGTTCGTCCGTGTATCACTAAATCTAGGATGAAGGTTCGTTCGTGTATCACTAAACCTAGGGTGAAGGTTCATCCGTGTATCACTAAACCTAGGAAGAAGGTTCGTCCGTGTATCACTAACCCTAGGATGAAGGTTCGTCCGTGTATCACTAAACCTAGGATGAAGGTTCGTCTGTGTATTACTAAACCTAGGACGAAGGTTCGTCTGTGTAACACTAAACCTAGGATGAAGGTTCGTCTGTGTATCACTAAAGCTAGGATGAAGGTTCGTCTGTGTATTACTAAACCTAGGACGAAGGTTCGTCTGTGTAACACTAAACCTAGGATGAAGGTTCGTCTGTGTATCACTAAAGCTAGGATGAAGGTTCGTCCGTGTATCACTAAAGCTAGGATGAAGGTTCGTCGGTTTAAATGTTATTTCTATAACTCTCCTTAATTACTATGACCTATTGAAATTGAATACCTATTACTTGAATACTTTTCACATACAGACATGTAATAGATTTAGTTTAAAGGTTATATAACTCTCCTCAAGTACTCTGACCTATTTAAATTGACATGTTTATTAATGCTATTTCAATCTAAAGTGGTGATGAAAGCTATACTTGAATATTATCACTCCTGATCTTCTTCATCATTAATAAAGAATTTCGTCGAATTAGGCATTAATTAATAAGACATTAATTAAATAAGACATTAATCAAAGTTTTCTATCCTTTATTATCCGCTATATACTAGAGAGTGACAGAGAGTTTAACCATGGTCCTATTTTATCAACAAATAGTATCGGGATATATAAAGATAAAAAAAAAATTAATGTAAAATAAGACGAAATACCAAGGAAAAATTAATAATGAATAACCATATCTAAAAAGCCACCAATCACACGTTCTGTTTCCATTTCGAGCGTTGTCGAATATATATATATATATATATATATATATGTCCATGACATCTCATAAGGCGTCTGGTTGAACATCTCTTTTACGGGTCGTGTAGCTGAGCGGTATCAACCGTGCCTGTCGATCTTACGGCGCGGGTTCGAGTCCCGGTCAGGGAGGTAAATATTTGTATATATATATATATATATTTATATATATATATACATACATATATATATATATATATATATATATATATATATATACATACATATGAACAGAGTTCATAGCGACAAATGTAAAAGAAAGGTATGAATGAGACTGAATATCTAAACACGCAAGAGATGTATTTGACGCGTTTCGACGGAGGTCTTTCTCAAAAATACATAACAAGTGAAAACATAGAACGAATATATATATCAAATGAGAGCTGATGGTTCACCTGACTCTCCTGACCTGTGTATGGTTTATCCGCATAATTGATGCTGCCGCGACCTTGGACAGTTTAAATCTCCCCGACGCGGTGTTCATGTTTTCTGTTGTCGCGATGTATGCAGCTTCCATAACTTTACGCCTTTGCTTTTGCAATCCTTTGCTGACGATTTTCGCTTCCTTCCAATCTGGTAGATGTCCCGCCTCATCTACGTGTGCCACCATGGCGTTGGAAGTCCTGTGGTGACGGATGTCTGCTCGGTGCTCGGTCATCCTGGTGTCGAAACCACGTCCTGTTTCGCCGTAATACGCTTTATCGCATGTACTGCAGGGGATACAGTAAACGGCACTGTCGGGGTTGTTTGTGAGCGGTTTCTTGTGTCTTGCCAAATCTCCTATCTTTACGCCGGACGTGTTTGCTATGTTCACGGTGGTACCGAAGTACCTGCTGATAATCTCGGAGATATTACACTGAGGCAGTATCAAGAAACCTGAGGGTGCTGCACGATCGTTTTCTGCTCTGGTCATGATGTTCTCCGCTTTCTTTCTGAGGTTTAGCAAGAAACCTCTGGGGTACCGGTGTTTTACAAAGGAGTCTATTATGTATTTCATTTCATCCTCTAAGAATTCAGGGCTGCAAATCCTTAGTGCCCTTAGGAAGAAACCTATGACTACCCCTGATTTCGTTTTACTGCTGTGGGCGGAGTAGTAATGGATATAATCATCTTTATTAGTCGGCTTTCTGTATACAGAGAAACGCAGGCCGTCGTCGTCCCGATGGATCAGAGTGTCTAGGAAGGGTAGCTTCTGATATTCTTCTTCCTCTACGGTAAATTGAATTTTGTCGTGGACGGCGTTTAGCAGCATCAGCGTTTGGCGTAAGCACGTCCTCCTGGGGACGACGACCAGAACATCATCTACGTAGCGTAGCCATGTTGAGTGCCTTCCAATTATGTCTCTGTAGTGGTCTTTTTCCAGAGTTTCCAGGAAGATGCAGGCCAGAACCGCGCTTAATGGGGATCCCATAGCTAGACCACTGGTTTGTCGGTATTCTTCTCCTGCAAATTCGAAGGACCCGAAATTCACGCACAGCTTCACGAGTCGTATAAAGTCACGCTTGGGTAGAGGAAGGGAATCATCATCCATGGTGTTGACGACTCTTTCTGCTGCTTGGATCGCACCATCCGCGGGAACATTGGTGAATAGGGCCTTGACATCGAAACTCGCCAACTTTTTGTTCTTATATCCAAGGTTCTGAAGACGTTTGATGAGGTCGTCAGAGTTCTTCAGGTGGGAATCACTGATGACTCCCATAGCGCCAGAGAGGGGTCTGGCCAGACACTTAGCCAGACGATGAGGAGCGCTGCCAATGCCAGAAGTGATCGGTCTCATCGGTACACCTGGCTTGTGTATCTTCGGGAGACTCCTCATGGAAGGGGTACGGGGGGCCTCCTCCAGGAGATGAAGGAGATGTTTTCCCCGGGCGGAGTGCAGAAGTATATCCCTTGCCTTCTTCTTGAAGACGTCAGCTTCCTTCTTGGCATCTCCTTTCGCTACCTTTCTGTAAACAGAAGCATCGGGCAGTAAATCGTTCATTTTTACATTGTAGTCACTATTATCCATAACAACAATACCCCCACCTTTGTCAGCCTGTGTGATGACGATGTTCTTGTCTGCACCGAGGCCTTTCAGGACCGCGATGTATCTTCGCGGGATCGCAGGGGGACGCGAAGACGCTTCAGCCATACAGCATGTAGTAATCCCTTGAATGAATCCTTTTTCCAAGTCACTGTTCGTCCAACGGTTGTTCGAGATTACGTAGTCGATTAAGTCCCTGCTGTCCTGCCCGGTGCTGAATTTAAAACCGAGAGATAATGCTTCCTTCTCGGTCTGCGTGAGACGTCTGCTTGATAAGTTCCGTAACAGGTCATTTCGTCCAGATTTCGTCCATCTGCTCTTGTTTCATACTCGTTATAATTTCGCCTTGTGTTTGACTCGTTGAGCTTGGTCTTCTTGTTGCAAAGGATTGCAAAAGCAAAGGCGTAAAGTTATGGAAGCTGCATACATCGTGACAACAGAAAACATGAACACCGCGTCGGGGAGATTTAAACTGTTCAAGGTCGCGGCAGCATCAATTATGCGGATAAACCATACACAGGTCAGGAGAGTCAGGTGAAACATCAGCTCTCATTTGATATATATATTCGTTCTAT
>NW_028234443.1:6161387-6171387 GCF_977035675.1 Penaeus japonicus
GAAATACTGTTCCATGTTTTGAAATCATATATTTTTTTATCACTCATTTGTTAAATATAAGTAAAATTTATTTTTTTGGTAATTGAAGTTGAAGTAGATTTTATGCTTCAATGAACAAAACACAATTACTTACGGTCGTGTGATTAAATGTTTACTGTTGATTCAAAATTGCACTATCTTACGTAGAGTAAAACTAATCTTGTATAATCAACTGCATTTATGAGGTAAATGATTCTGAAAAGAATACCTTTTCCTTTTCCAATGCAATAAATCTAAATGGTTCAAAATCTTGTATATATTTTTTTTCTATGTTAAACCAGAGTGTGATTAATAACTTAATAACTCCTCTATTAGTTCAGTTCAGTTCAGTTCAGAGAGATTTACAAAGACGTCGCTTCGCCCGGGCTATATGCACGAGGCTGCCCGGCGCTCCTTCATCAGCTGAGAAACCATAACAACTATTGTTTACTGATACCTTGCCGTGCCGGGTCCATGTTAACACGTCCCAACAAGTCTTGAGGATCATTACTGCACCAAACAGCTAATGATAAGAACAATTACCTACACAGCACAATATTCTTGCTGTAAAATCCTGCCCGACTACAGTTGGTGCTGTTTCTGGGTGATGAGGGGATACAGTGTACTGTGTTATCTTATTGAAGTATATATATATATTTATATATATATATATATATATATATATATATATATATATATTTTTTTTTTTTTTTTTTTTTTTTTTACTCATGATAAAGAATTCTAGTTACAACCAGTCATCATAAAGTGCCAAAGTCTTCCACGCTGACCGGAGAGTAAAGATAACTCATCTTTACTAAAACGCATGATTCACATTTCCCTCGACCTCGTCACCTCATACTGAAAGGTCACTGTACAATTAGTTGCAGCAATTACTTAGATCTGCGTTAAGTAGATAGAAAACGTGTTTTCACACTTCAAAGAAAGAAACTCCTTGAAATACATCCTGGAAATGCTCTTTAATTAATGCAGATGGTCTCACTAAGGCCAGTGCTTACATTGAATCTTATGTCTTTCCTTCTTTTGATGTATACGAAAGAATGTTATTGCATTTAGTGTGCAAGATAAATTCCATTTATAACTGCTCGACAAAACTCCGACAGGAGAGATAATTTTCCAGGAAATGATTCATCATATGAGATAAATGATTTTTAAGGAAACGGTTCATAATCTAATAGATTCGCCATTTTATTAATTACAGAGATGTGGATGGTAAGGGAGCGATAAAAAAAAAAAAAGAGAGAGGGAGAGGGGGAGAGAGACAGATAGAAAAAGGGAGAAGGAGAGAGATAGAGAAAGGGACAGGATGAGAGACACAAAGTGAGAGGAAAAGGGGAGAGAGACACAAAGCGAGAGAGAGAGGGAGAGAGAGACAGAAAGATAGAGAGAAGGGGGGAAAGACTGATAGAGAAGGGTAGAGGGAGAGACAGAAGGAGAGAAATAGAGAGAGGCACAAGGAGAGAGACACAAAGAGAGAGGAAGGGGGGAAAAAGACTGAAAGAGAGAAGAAGGGGGGAGAGAGACTGAAAGAGAAAATGAGAGGAAGACAGAAAGAGCAAAAGAGAGAGAGAAAGAGATAGAGACAGAGAGAATGACCGAATAATCGGCCTGCTTGCTGTTTATTCATAATTTAACACAAAAGCTCCCTAGATTTCAAAGAGAAGGAGAAAGAGAAAGGGAGAGACAGAGACAATGAGAATGAGAGATTAATCATCTTGTCTGCTGGAAATTTATGGATCTGCTTAATCTTAATTTCATCATATACGGTTCCTATATATCCAATTGCATTTGCTACAATACACACTCCTTTGTTGTGTAAGTAAAATTTATTACGAAATACTGTTCCATGTTTTTAAATCATATATATATATATATATATATATATATATATATATATATATATATATATATATATATATAATATATATATATATATATATATATATATATATATATACATATATATATATTTTTTTATCACTCATTTCTTAAATAAAAGTAAAATTTATTTTTTTCGTAATTGAAGTTGAAGTAAATTTAATTTTTCAAGTAATAACACAAAATTACTTACGGTCGTGTGATTAAATGTTTTCTGTTGATTCAAAATTGCACTATTTTACGTAGAATGAAATTAATCTTGTATAATCAACTGTATTTTTGAGGTAAATGATTCTGAAAAGAATACCTTTTCCTTTTCCAATGCAATAAATGTAAATGGTTCAAAATCTTGTATATATTTTTTTCTATGTTAAACCAGAGTCATCCATCAGTTCAGTTCAGAGAGATTTACAAAGACGTCGCTTCGCCCGGGCTATGTGCACGAGGCTGCCCGGCGCTCCTTCATCAGCTGAGGAACCATAACAACTATTGTTTACTGATACCTTGCCGTGCCGGGTCCATGTTAACACGTTCCAACAAGTCTTGACACAGAATAAGCAGGATCATTACTGCACCTACACAGCTAATGATAAGAATAATGACCTACACAGCACAATATTCTTGCTGTAAAATCCTGCCCGACTACAGTTGGTGCTGTTTCTAGGTGATGAGGTGATATGGTGTACTGTGTTATCTTATTGAAGTATAGTTTGTTTTTGAGTCTGAACGAGGTTGTAAACTTCTGTTAACTACTTTGTTTTATCTTCAAGACTATGGTTTACATTTTTATTTTCTTGATCGTTGAAACTTATTATTATGATTAATATTATCATCATAATTTCTGACTTTATCATATATTTCCACAGTCCTCATCCATTATTAAATTAAATGTATTTTTATTGTTATTTTAACCTTTGTTGCAACTAATTCTTGCAACAAAAATGTCCCGTTTATGTTCTCAGCTTCAATGTCATTCACTTTAATATATTTCTCTCTCGTTGTCTCTCGTTCACTCGCTCTCTGTCTCTGTCTGTATCTTTCTTTCTCTCGCTCTCTGTCTCTGTCTCTGTCTTTATCTCTCTCTCTCTCTATGTATCTATCTATCTTTCTCTTGCTCTCTGTCACTGTCTGTATCTTTATTTATCTCTCTCTCTCTCTCTGTATCTATCTCTCTCTCTCTCGCGCTCTCTCTCGCCTCTCCTCTCCTCTCGCTCTCTCTCCTCTATCTGCTTCACTCTCTCGCCATCTTCTATCTCGCTCTCTCTCTCTCTCGCTCAGCTCTCTCTCTTTCTCTTCTTGCTCTCCCGTCTCCGATCTCCTGCTCTTTCTTTATCTCTCTTCGCGCCCTCGCTCCTCTCGCTCTCTCGCTCCTCCTCTTTTCTCGTCCTTCTCTTTCTTTCTCTCGCTGCCTCGCGCTCTTCTCTCTCTCTTTCTTTCTCTCGCTCTCTCGGTCTCTCTCTCTCTTGCTCTCTCTCTCTCTTTCTCGTTTCTTGCTCTCGATGTCTCTCCTCTCTCGCTCTCTCTTTTTTTTCTCTCTCTCTCCATCTCTCCTCTTCTTTCTCTTCTTCTCTTCGCTGTCTCTCTCGCTCGCTCTCTCGCTCTCTCTCACGTTTCTCTCTCTCTTCTCTCGTTTCTCCTTTCCTTCTCTCGCTCTCCCTCAACCTCTCTTCTTTCTCTCTCTCTCTCCTCTCTTCTTCTTTCAGCTTCTCTCTCGCTCTTCGCTCTCTCTTCTACTTCTCATCTCTCATCTCCTCGTCTCTCTCGCTCGCTCTCTCTCCCTCTCTCTCGCTCGCTCCTCTCTCTCTCACCTCACTCTCGCCTCGCACCCTCTCTCTCTCTCCTCATCATCTCCCTCTCTCTCCTTCCTCATCTCTCTCCCTATCTCTCTCTCTCTCTCTCTCATCTCTCTCTCTCCCTCTTTCTCTCTCTCTCTTTCCTCCTCTGTCCCCTCTCTCCTCTCTCTCTCTCTCGCTCTCGTCCCCTCTCTCTCTTCTCTCTCTCGTCTCTCTCTCTCTCTCTCACTCTCTCTCTATCTCTCTCCCTCTCGCCCTCTCTCACTCTCTCTCCTCTCTCTCTTCTCTCTTTCTCCCCTCTCTCTCTCTCCTCTCGCTCCTCTCTCTCTCTCGCTCTCGAGCTCTCCTCCCCATCTCCCTATCGCGCTCCTCTCTCACAGCTCTCTCCCTTTCTCTCTCTCTCTCTCTCTCTCCTCTTTCCCCCCCTCTCTCCTCTCGCTCTCTCTCGCTTTCGTTCTCTCGCTGTCTCTCATCTCTCTGTCTTTTCTCTCACCTCTCGCTCTCTCTTTCCTCTTCTTTCTCGCGCTGTCCTCTCTCTCTCTCTTTCTCTCTCTCTTCTTCTCTTTCCTTTTCTCTCGCGTTTCTCTCTCTCGCTCTCTCTTCTCTTCGCTCTCTCTCTCTCTCTCTTTCTTTCTCCTCGCTGTCTCTCTCTCGCTCCTCTGCCTTTCTCTCTATCTCTCTATTTCCTCTTTCTTTCTCTCGCTCGCTCTCTCTCTCTGCTCTCTCTTCTCTCACTGTCTCACGCATCTCTCTCTCTCTCTCTCTCTCTCCTCTCTCTCTCTTCTATCTCACTCTCTCTCTCTCTCTCTCTCTCTCTCTCTCTTGCTTTCCCTCTCTCTCTCCTCTCTCCTCTCTCGCTCTCTCTCTTTCTCTCCTCTTCTCTCTTCTCTTCTTTCCTCATCGCTGTCTCTCTCTCTCTCTCTCTCCTCTCTCTCACTTCTCACTCGCTCTCTCTCTCTCCTCCTCTCTCTCTCTTCCTCTCTCTCTCTCTCTCCTTCTCTCTTTCCTTCTCCTCGCTGTCTCGTCTCTGTCTCTCTTGTCTCTCTCTTCTCTCTCTCTCTCTCCTCATCTCTCTCTCTCCCTTCTCTTTCTTTCTCTCGCTCTCTGTCTCTGTCTGTATAAGTTAGAAAGAGTTATAGATACAGATATTATATATATATAAATATACATATATATATATACATATATATCATATATAGATATACCATAATATATTAACCATATATACCAGAATATATATAATAAATAGTACTAATTACTATATATATACTATAGATATATATATATATAGCACATATATACCATATACTCATCACTATACTACATAATATATATATATATATAGATATATAATATATAAATGTATATATAGTATAATATATATATAATATATAGAATAGAATAAGATAGAAGAGAGCGAGATGAGAGAATCAGAGATAGAGAGAAGACGAGCAGAGATAAATAACGAATAGATACATATAATATATATGATCACATACAAATGTTGGTTATATAAAGAATAGAATAGATACAAATCTTATCTAATCAAATACATACAACAATGTCATATATAAAGATCACGATTATGATAAACAGATGAATAATGACTACAAATTACATTATAACAACATACAACACCACACAACCAATCTTTTTCACAACTACGGAGCAGCACACTACACACCACAGCACACACACACACACACATATAATGTCAATATATAACATCAATATATATATATATAATATCATATTACAAATTATATATATCTAAATATATATAATATATTTTTTATTTTAAATATATATATTCAATTTATATATCATGTGTATATATACAAACCAAGCAACACACAACACACCAACACACACACATCACACACATATAACTGCTAATATATATATTATATATATACTATAACTATAATACATATATATATATATAATTATATAGCTAGTGTATTATATATAATTATACTATAATAAATGATAATATATATATATATATAATATATATATATATAATATAACATAAATATAATATAAAATATTATATATATATATATATATATCTATTATAGTATAATATAATACACTATATACATATATGTATAATAAATATAGTTATATATATATATATATACATATATATATAACTATATATATAACTAAAATACCTATGAATACTATAAAACTACAATAAACATATAAATCATGTATAGTATCAATATATATATATCATTAGTATAATATATATAAATACCTATATCATATAATTATAATTATATACACATATATATAATATATAAACTATATACAAATATTAATTAAATAATAATTATATATTCTAATATCACACATACGGAAAC
The DNA here is from genome assembly GCF_977035675.1 of Penaeus japonicus. Lineage (NCBI taxonomy): Eukaryota > Metazoa > Arthropoda > Malacostraca > Decapoda > Penaeidae > Penaeus > Penaeus japonicus. Next base: position 6,167,464 of record NW_028234443.1, read on the forward strand.
ATTTGACCCCACAAGTAATAAAATTTGAGAACCAAAAATCAACTATTCGAAAACCGAAAGTAATAAGTATGTTAGGACAATATAATTATAACAATACACTTGATATAAGTTAGGAATTGATTATCGTCAATAATTGACGAAAGTGTACTTATAATTAATGATGATTAATGATTAACTATTACCAAATATACTATTTTAAACTCCATTATAAAGAATCTGTAGTTACACACCAAGATCATCATCCTAAAGTGAGCGCAACATCTTCCACACCGACACCGGAAAGTAAAAGATAACTCATCCTTATACTAAAACGCATGATTCACATTTCCCTCGACCTCATCACCATCACTACTGAAAGGGTCCACTCTGCGTACGGCTTTTAGTTCTGCAGCAATAACTTAGATCTGCGATTAAGTAAGTAGAAAAACATGTCTTTTTCACACTTCTAAAGAAGCGAAGCGCACTTGAAATACATCCTGGAAATGCGCTCATCTAATTAATGCAAGATGGTGTCTAACTTGAGGCCAGTCAGCTTACATTGAATCTAAGATCTTTCCTTCCTCTTGATGTATACTAAAGAATGTTATTGCCATTTATTTAGAAGTCATGCAAGATAAAATTCCAATTGATTAAAAGCTGTTCCTTGAACGAAGCTACTCCGACAGGAGGAGATAATTTTTCCAGGAAATGATTCATCATATTGAGATAAAATGCATTTTTAAAGGAACGGTGCATAATGCTCAAATAGATTCACGCCAATCTTTTAACTAATTCACAAGAAGGTGATGGTAAGGGCGGATGCGAATACATAAAAATAAAAAGAGATAGCGGAGAGCGGGGATATAGACAAGAAATAAGATAAGAGAGAAGGCGGAGAGAGAATGACAGATAGAAAAAGGGAGAGCAGGGAACAGAAGGAGATAAAAGAAAAAGGGACAAAAGGGTGAAAGACAACAAAAGAAATAGAGGAAGGGCGGGAAGAGAGACAGACAACGAACAAAGTCGTGATGACAAGAACACAGACAGCACCAAAAAAAGAAAGAGGGAGAGAAAAGAAGCACAGGATAGATGGAAGCAAATAAAGACCGAGAATGAAACGAACAAAGAGAATGTAGCAGATAATCAAAATTCAGCCTGCACTGCTGTTTTCATTCTATACAATGGTAACACTAGCTCCCTAGATTTCAAAAGAAGGACAAAGAAAGATAAAGATAAAATAATCAATAGATATTCTAATTCTGATCAAGAATCGTAGTTACAAAACCTAGAATCATAAACATAAACAAGTGCCAAACGCGTCTTCACACCGACCAACACGAAAGTATAGATAACTCCAAACTTTACCTACAAACAGAAGACTCACAATCATCTCCCTCAGCGCGAACTCCGACCAACCCAACCGCACTCTCCCTCATACTAAAAGGTCACGAACGATTAGTTGCAGCAATTATCTTATATCTGCGTATTAAAGTAAGTAAGAAATCTCAATCGTGTTCACCAGTTCCACACCACTTCAAAGAAGGAAGCTCCAAGAATACATCTGGAAATGCTCTTTAAAAACTAATGCATATGGTCTCACTAAAGCAGGCCAGTGTTTTAATTGAAACTTATGTCTAATTATTTTCCTTCTTTTGATGTATACAGAAGAATGTTATTGCATTTAGAAGTGGAGCTAATATAAATTCCATTTATAACTGCTCCTCGACAAAGCTCCGACGGATAGATTAAATTCCCAGGAAATGATATCTCATATGAGGTAATGATAAAAAAGTAAACGGTTTCAATCATCTAATAAATTGTCCATTCGCCATTTTACTAATTATCAGAGAGGTGGATGGTAAGGGAGCCGATAATAAAAAAATGAGAGAGGGAAAGGGGGAGAGTAGAACAGAAGGTATAGGGAGAGGAGAGGATGATAGAATAGAGAAAAGGAGAGGGAAGGTACTAGAAGGAGAGAACTAGAGAAAGGGAACAGGTGAGAGACTCAAAGAGAGAGACTGAACAAAAATTGAGAGGATGATATATACAAAACTAAAAGATAAGAGAGATAAGAGAAATGATAGAAGGGGGAAATCCGAGAGAGAGAAAGAAAGAAAGAGACAGAGAGAATGAGAGGAAAAAAATAATTGCCTTGCTTGCGCTCTTTAGCTTGCTCTATAATAAATTAATGAATAAAAAACCACATAAAGCTTCCTAATTTCAAAAAGGAAGAGTATATGAGAGCAAGAGAAAGGGAGAGGGAGAAGAGAGAGGGACAGAGGACAATGAGAAATAATACTATCGTCCTACCTGCAGGAAATTTATGGAACTTCCTCTTATATATTTACCACTAATATCAACATGAAAAATTCTAATCATTACGGTACCTATAAATTACCACTTGTTATTTGACTACAATACAACACTCCATTCGATGTGACAGTACAGTGTTTTTTTTTAACGAAATAACTGAAACCATTTTTTTAATCATATTTTGTTAAATACACATTTGTTTAAAAAAATAAAATTTATATTTTTCCGTGATTGCAGTTGAAAGTAAATTTTATACTTCAAGTAACAAAACAACAATTACTTCCGGTCGTGTGATAAAAAATGTTTTCTGTTGATTCAACATTGCACTATATAACGAGAGAAACACTAATCTAGAATAATCAACTGCATTTATGGCGGTCAATGAATTTTAAAAAGAATACTCTTTTATCCTTATCCAATCATAAATCCTAAATGTTCAAGATCATGTATAGATATTTGTCTATGTTAAACCAGTATATTAAAAAACCCTCCTTCCACCTCCAGTCAGTTCATTTCAGTTCAGAGAGTATGACGAAGAGTCGCTTCGCCCTGGCTATATGACTAGGCCTGGTGCCCGGCGCTCCTATCCAACATCTTCAGCTGAGACAGACCAAAACCAATACTATTGTTTACTGCATTACCTTTCTGTGCCGGATCCAAGTTAACCTACGGAGGTTTCTCCAACACACGTCTTGGCATAGAATAACAAGATCTTTACAGCACCTACACAGTCTAATGATAAGAAAATAGACCTACACAGACCCATATTCTTTGCTTAAAATCGCTCTCCTTAATCCTGGCCCACTTCAGTTGGTGCTGTTTCTTGGGTGATGAGGTGAAGATGGTGTACTGTGTTAATCTTAAATTGAAGTATAGTTATTATTTTGAGTCTGAACGAGGTTGTAAACCCTTCTGCATAACTAAAAAACTAACTACTTTGTTTTAATCTTCAGAATATGGTTAAACATTTTCCATTACATGATCGTTTGAAAAACTTATTATATGATTTAACATTATCACAACATAATTTCTGCTTAACATTGTCTCTCTATGATAACACTTGGTTATTAAAAGATCTAATAAATTTCCTTCCACTTGTTTTCAACAGTCATTATTAAATTAAATGTATTTTTATTTTCATTTTTATTTTTGTTGCAACTAATTCTTGGAAAAAAAAGTCCCGTTTATTGCGCTTACTCCAGTTCGACGCTCAGATGTCATTATTCCTTTCCCCTTCTTCTTTCTCCTCTTGGTCATCATCTTTTCTCCATTGCTCTCTGTCACTACTGTCTGTATCTTTATTTATCATCTCATCTCTCTCTCTCAATGTAATCTAATCTCTCTCGTCTGTATCTATCTCTCGCTCTGATCTCCTGTTTATTTTCTTTATTCAATTTTTTCCTTATCCAATATCGTGTGTCGAAATTCCTATATTTTCTGAATATTTCCATCGTGCTGGATTTACTGTTAATCAATAGATAAGAAATATATTCCCCGCGCAAATGATCACACAAAATACTCACAATCACATTTTGTTTAGTTTTTTGGGCCCTCTTTGTAATATAAATATTAATATATTGTTTGTTGAAGCTCGTGCCGCTTGACAATACCCACTGCCATGCTAAATGATTG
>NW_028234443.1:6173887-6175744 GCF_977035675.1 Penaeus japonicus
GTCTAGTGATTAAATGTATCCCTGTATGAATTCAAAATTTCATCTATTTTAACGTCAGTAAAACTAATCTGTATAATTCAAAACTGTGAATTTGAGTAAATGATTTTGAAAAAGAATAACCTTTTCCTTTTCCAATGCAAAAATCTACATGGTTCAAGATCTTGTATCTATATTTTTCTATGTAAACCAGCGTGTGATTAATAGCAATACCTACACCTCCCATCAGATTTCAGATCAGATAGATGTTACAAAACGGTCGCATCGCCCTTGCTATATGCACTATGCTGCCCGGCGCTCCTTTCATCAGCTGAGGAAACCATAACAACTATGTTAACTGTTACTGTGTCCGTGCGGGTCCAATGTTCACCACGAACCAACAAAGTCTTGGCATAGAATAGCAGGATCGTTTACTGCACCTACATAGCAAATGAAAAGATCAATTACCAACACCGCAACAAATACTTACTGTAAAAATCCTTGCCCAACTAATTGGTCCTGTTTTCTCGGGTAGATGAAGGATACAGTTTAGGTCTGTTAGCCTAGTGAAGTATATATATATAGAAATAATATATATCTATTATATATAAATATATAATATATATCTTATTATCTATAAAAATATATCTATATACAAATTACATATATATATATAATATAATATAGTATAAGTTATAAAATATGAGATATATATTAAATAAAAGAATATAATATGTATCTATTATAATATATATATATATATATAAGGGTATATATATATAAATAAATCTATATATCTATCTATATATATATTATAAATAATATATAATATTGTAATTATATATATTTTTTTTTTTATTTTTTTATTTTCTTCTTCATCCATTTCTTTTCTTTTCTTTTTTGAGTCTGATCGAGGTTGTAAACCTCTGTTAACACTACTACTACTTATTTACCTCAAAAGACTATGGTTAAACATTTTCATTTTCTTGATCGTTGAAAACCTTAGCATAATGAATTAACATTATCATCAAAATTCTGCCTTAATCCATTGTCCTCTATAATAACACTTGTTTATATAAAAGATCTATAATTTTACCACGATTCATACAATATTAAATTAAATGTAATTTTGTATTGTTATTTTAGTCTTTGTAGAACTAATTCTTGCAACAAAAATGTCCCCCTCTTTTGCTCTCATCTTCAATGTCATTCCCATTCATTATATTTACTCATTCGATGTCATATCTTTTCTCTTCACTTCTCTGTCTATATCTATCTTTCTTTCTTTCTTTCTCTCCCCCCTCCCCACCCCCCCACCACTCTCTCTCATTCCTCTCCCCTGACTCCTCTCTCATCCTCATCTAATGTATGGTGTATCTCTCTCTCTCTCTCATTCTACTTCTTTCTTTTTTCGTTCTTTCTTTTCATTTTTCTTATTCCTTTTCGTGTCTCGAAATCTGATATTTTCCCCCCATTTTACTTTATCTGAGGTATTTCCTCGCTGGTATTTCTGTAATCAATATTTATGAATAATCCCGTCATATTCATCAAACCATTTCAATTTTCTTTTGCCCTTGTCATATAAATATTAATAAACTATTAGTTTTGAAGCTCGTGCGCTTGGACAATATAACCCACTGTCAACTAAATTGGGCCAGGATAAATTTTTTTCTAATTTATGTTATATTTTCTCTTCCCCTTTTGGAACCTTTTTCCTTCCCCATAAACATCACCCCCCCTCCCCCCCCCACACCTTTCCCCTCCTCTCTTTCTTCTTTTCGTCTAACCAGTTGCAGGTCACTTTCCTCAGTCTCTTTCCCTTTGTTTAAGATCTCTGACTCTGTCTCTGTCTCTAATCTCTCTAATCCTCAATCTCACTCT
>NW_028234443.1:6175844-6178344 GCF_977035675.1 Penaeus japonicus
CGCCTTTGCTCTCAACCCACTCTCTCACATCGAAACGTCCAATGCAATCACTCAAGCAATGGAATTCTGAAGCAGCCTCTCACACGAGTTGGTGAACCTTCTTTGTTCTCAGTCTCTCTTGGTATGATTTATTTATTTTACACGATGGCTAGAAACCCCATTCGGATGGAAACACAAAGAGAAACGTTACCCAGATTGTATTTAGATTGGATTCTAATAATATATCTGGGCCACTGTTGTAAATATTGCTTCATAGAGCCAGGTATTTGAATTATAATGCAGATGTGCTTCTTTCACTTACAATGGGGAAATTCTCTTCATATCCTGTTTTGTAATTTGTTCTGCACGGTAACTTTGTCCTGTTTGTTGCTATTGCATGTTTGACAGACAGTTCATATCAGGAGGTACACAGTTCTATCTGTAGTACATTAATCTTTATGCACACATAGAAGAACAACGCTAAAGCAATATCAAGTTTGCAGAACGTAGCATTTCACTCCCTCGGACACAGAAACGCCCCTGTCAGGGTATCAGTTTTATATGCTGGAAATACTCCTGTCTTTTAAACATTTGTTCAAAGTTTAATCACAAAGGCATATTACGAGAGTTTTTTCACCTTTCTAAACCTTTGTCTAGTTCATGGCATGTTTCAGCGACCCCGATTACTGTAAACAACTTCATTTTTTCCTAATTTGAACTTTCAACTTTCAGATGCAAAGTCTAATCATCGTTCGCATCACCCTCTTTGACATTTCTGTCTTTAACTTGTAAGTATCACATTTCACTAAATCACTATGTTCTCATTTTGAACATGTTTTTATATAAACCTAAATAAACTTCAATATATTTGAAATTTCTTTCTCAACTAAAAGCAATCATATCAAACAATGATTTTCCCGCCTTTAAAACTATGTTAATCATATTTCTCCTCCCATGTTATGTTCTCCCATGTCTGTTCTATATGTATGTATGTATGTATGTCTAATATATATATAAATATATATAATATATATAAATATATATATATATATATAATATAAAATATTTATATATATATATAATTATATATATATTTGTATATATATATATATATATAAATATATAATAATATATATAAACATACAATATATATATATATATATAGATAGATATATATATATATATAAAGATATATATATAATATATATATATATATATATATAATGCAAATATATGTTGTGTTGTTATGTGTGTTATATTATATATATTAAAATAAAATATATATATAATATATATATAATATTACTATAATATATCAATATATATATATATAAATATATTCAATATAATATGCAATATAGTGTGTGTGTGTTTGTGTGTGATATATTATATAGTATATATATATATATTCAGTGCTGCAAAATCTTAAGACCAGGTGAAATATTGCAAATATTTGCCATTTTACGGCCTTGGATGGTTAGCTTAATCAACGTTGGAAGTGGATGCGCGAATTGTCAAGAGGAAAAGGAAAGGAAAAGAGTAGGAAATAAAACCAGATTTACGAAGCATGTTTCTGAAATACTGGTTAGAAACACGAGTACCAAAAAAAAAAACACCATTCATGCCAACCGGGACAAAAGTTTAATCCAAGACAGAACAAAGTCGAAATCTGTGACAGTCGATGATCGACAATTTCATTTTCAGTTCTCTTTTAGGCACTCACGCTGTCAGCAACTTCCCGATGGCAAAAGGCAACAAAGCTGACTGGGACTTTGAACGTGGGACGGATCATCGATTACGCAAGACAAGGCTTTCGCAACGGTGCCCATCCTGATGAGGTTTCGGACGCTCCAAAAACAGTCGTTTTAAATTTCCTAAAAGACCCTGATGGGTTATGGAAGAAAAAGGTCAAGTGGTCACCCCGAAAAATTTCACCTGTGCTGTAGCCGGAGGATCACGACGTACCGCCCGTGGAAGACACGGGACGATCGTCGAGCCAGATCAAAGCCCCTTACGACGCTGACTGCAGCACAAGGGTGACCATTAGACGGCATCTGCACAGAAGGGCTTCAAAAACAAAAACGCCTTCAAAGGCCAAGTCACTCTCCCCCCACCACAAAAACGCGCGTTTGGAATTTGCGAGGGAAGCACCAAACAGTGGGGGACGTCGAAAAGGGGTGGAAGAAGGTTTGTTCTCCGACGAGAAAAAGTTTAACCTGGGACTGGTCCTGAATTGGGTTCCAACGGTCCTCCTGGGATCTCCTTTGTCGTGCCAGTAAAAACGTTGGATAAAAACCATTCACAGGACCGTCCCAGGTTAAACTTTTTCTCGTCGGAGAAAACAAATATTTGCCCAAAATATATGCAATATTTCACCTGGTCTTAAGATTTTGGTCCCAGCAATGTATAATTATATAATATATATATATATATAATATATATATCTATATATAAATATATATAATATAGATGTATATATATTATATATATATTATATAATATAATTTTATATATATATATA
>NW_028234443.1:6200844-6203344 GCF_977035675.1 Penaeus japonicus
AATATTATCATGACTATTATCATGATTATTTACATTATCATTATTATTATTTTTATCGTCATTATTATCATTTTTCTTTTTTATTATTACAATTATTATCAACATCATCATCATTATTGTCATTCATATGATTTTGATTTTGATCACCATTTTCATTATTATCCTTAATATCATTATTATTATCACTATAACTATCACTAACACTATTACTATCATTATCATTATTATTGTCATATTATCTATCAATACAACTGTCACCCATAAAGACTTGTTAATTCCTTCATGAGGCAAGTTGGCTTTTCACCAATTGACTGAATAACGAGATTCATAAAATAGCAGTATTCTAGAAGCGATTGGAAATATAGCGCTAATGCTTATACAAACATCTTCAGTCACTATATTTCTCATACGAAATATGAAAATGAGAATAATAAAAAGCTTTCGAAACTCACTTTTTCTTCTTCTTTTTCTTCTTCTTTTTCTTCTCCTTCTTCTTCTTCTTTTTCTTCTTCTTCTTTTCTTCTTCTTCTTCTTTTTTTTTTCTTCTTCTCCTTCTTCTTCTTCTTCTTTTTCTTTTTCTTTTTCTTCTTCTTCTTCTTCTTCTTCTTTTTTTTTTTTTTTTTTTTTTTTTTTTTTTTTTTTTTTTTTTTTTTATTCCACGACGAGGAATGAAATCAGACCAGAAGATGTGGAACTTCATCTCCCTCTAACAAGCTTCCATTCGTGATTAGCGCCGATGACACGGTGTGAAGAGTCCGGAGAGTTTATACCTTAATCAGAGGCAGATTAGACCACCTGAGGCTACGAGAAGAGATCCCACGGGGATGCTGGGGCTGAGAGTGGGAGACTGGGTGGGGTGTGGATTGGGGTGGGGGTGGGGGTGGGGACGAGGGTGGGGGTTGTTCTATGCCTCGGCTTCATTGAGTCTTTTTTAATTTTACTTTTTTTCTCTCTTTATTTATTTTTTTATCTTTATCTTTATATTTATTTATATTTTAATAGTTCTCTCTCTCTCTCTCTCTCTCTCTCTCTCTCTCTCTCTCTATCTCTCTATCTATCTATCTCTCTTTATCTATCTATCTATTTATCTATCTTAATATTTTTCTCTCTCTCTCTCTCTTTCTCTCTTCTAAAGAACTGGAAGCAATTACTATAGTGAAAAAGAGTGAGCGTGTGTATGTGTGTGTGGGTGTTTGTTTGTTTGATTGTGTGATAGTTTGTGTGTTTTGTGTGTGTGTGTGTGTGTATGTTTACGTGTTCTTGTTAATATGTGTGTGTGTATCCTTGTGTGTGCGTATTTATGTTTGCTTGTGTATGTATGTGTCTATGTGTTTGTGTTTCATGTGAGTCTATATGTCTTGAATCCAATACGAACGAAGCTCACAAAAACCTCAGAAAAAATAAACAAAAGCGCTACGGATTAATCGGCGAATGAAGCATATCATAATCTGAAAAGAGAGTTGCCATCAAAACCAATAGTCTGAGAGGCTCAGTGAGTACTTCGAAATTACAACACATAGAACGGGCATTGACGTATGATTAAGGATGAATAAGCTGTGGAGATTTTGATGCAAGTTTGATATGAGAGGAGATATAACTTGTGATTAATGGTCTTCGTATAAATATTAGAGTGCTTTTCTTGAGGTTACCGTACGGTTACCGTACCCCCCCCCCCTTTATGAACATATATATTTGTATCTATCTATCTATCTCTCTCTCTCTCTCTCTCTCTCTCTCTCTCTATATATATATATATATATATATATATATATATATATATATATATATATATATATATATATATCAAAAAGGCCTCTTACATCATAGATAAAAAAAACTCTCCTTTTTATGTATTTCAAAACCTGAGTAAAGTGCGACGTCACGACATCCAAAACATAACGAGCTAAAATCTTTCCACCTGCAGCTCATCACCTCTTCAATTACTTCTCTAGTGGCCTCGGGTATCTTAATCAACAGCTGATGACTTTATAACGTTATTAACATTATCATCATCTCAATCGTTATCATCATGATTACTTTTTATCATTATCGTTACTATTATAATCATTGTCTAATGTATTAAAACAATATTACTTTTAATCAAACGGATTATGATCTTTATTACTTTCATCACTTTTTTTAATTATCGAAATGAATAGTGCTTATGTCACTATATTAATATCTGAACCAATCAGTTATGAAAAAATTATATACATGTTTTTATATAAAAAAGCACACACACACACAGACACATACATAGACACAGACAGACACACACACACACACACACACACACACACATACACAAACACACACACATATATTTATATATATATATATATATATATATATATATATATATATGTATATGTATATATTATGTATAAATATATATATATATATATATATATATATATATATGTATATCTATGTATATATATGTGTATATATATATATATATATATATATATATATATATATATATATATATATATATATA
>NW_028234443.1:6232372-6234872 GCF_977035675.1 Penaeus japonicus
TTCCTGGTTTATAATTAGGCTCTCAGACAACTCGAGAACAGAGTTATTACTCAAAATAATCACTGCTCATTAACGTTGCCTAACAATATTGTTGGAAATCAGATTACGCGTGGAAAAAGTAAATAAGTAAATTCACAAAACTTGATGAGTAATTGATGCATCGGGTCTAAATTTCTGATGCTTCTGATGAGTAATTGATGCTTCTGATGTTGAAATATCGAGTTCATATGGTCAGTATTTTCGGCATTACGACTTCAAATTAAGTGTTGGAAGTCTGCACTGATTTTCTGTACGAAACTCTCCTTAAGAAGGATCGCAAAATCTCAAGGAAAAATAAAATGGCCGAGACGTAATAAACTAGTTGGAAAATTTCATGTAATTCATTTACCATGGGAGAGATAGAGAAAGAGTGAGAAGGAGAGAAGAGAGGGAGAGAGAGAGAGAGAAAGAGTGAGAAGGAGAGAAGAGAGGGAGAGCGAGAGAGAGTGAGAAAGAGAGATGAGAGAGAAAGAGAGAAAGACAGATACAGAGACAGAGAGAGACAGAAAGAGAGAGAGAGAAAGACAGAGAGAGACAAAGAGAGAGAGCAAGATATCAACCCATGTTCTCAAGTTCAATCAATAAAACAAGGTGAGCAGAGTGCCAAGACTCTGATGAAACGTTGTGAGTCTCCATTAAGAGCATTCTTCTAAGGGGGGGGGGGGGCGAAATTACAAAGTTATGAAAGGAGGAGATGTTTATGAACATCAAAATATCTATGTGGAAATATTCCCCTTCTTTCTACTCTTGGCCAACGTTAGGATTATAATTTCTGCTAAAATGTCGTAACACATATATAAATACATTAGATATTCTAAAATTAAAATATGTCCTTTATCAATTCAATGATTCCTAACACCACATGAGATACTTCGTAGTTTTTTCTTGACTAATGTATGCGTAAATACATACATATTGTTGTGTATTCATACATGCCTTCCTATCACATGCACTTTCATCTTGATTACACACGTAATATGGTTGTATAACAAGAGGCATTTCTTTTTTTCTCGCTTTTTGTGTATTAAAGGTTCGTCAATGGCATAATAGGTTTAGTGTATCACTAAACCTAGGATGAAGGTTCGTCCGTTTATTACTAAACCTAGGATGAAGGTTCATCCATGTATCACTAAACCTAAGATGAAGGTTCGTCCGTTTATTACTAAACCTAGGATGAAGGTTCATCCGTGTATCACTAAACCTAGGATGAAGGTTCATATGTGTATCACTAAACCTAGAATGAAGGTTCGTCCGTGTTTCACTAAACCTAGGATGAAGGTTCGTCCGTGTATCACTAAACCTAGGATAAAGGTTCATCCGTGTATCACTAAACCTAGGATAAAGGTTCGTCCGTGTATCACTAAACCTAGGATAAAGGTTCATCTGTGTATCACTAAACCTAGGATAAAGGTTCATCTGTGTATCACTAAGCCTAGGATGAAGATTCGTCCGTGTATCACTAAACCTAGGATGAAGGTTCGTCTGTGTATCACTAAACCTAGGATGAAGGTTCATCTGTGTATCACTAAACCTAGGATGAAGATTAGTCCTTGTATCACTAAACCTAGGACGAAGGTTCGTCCGTGTATTACTAAAGCTAGGATGAAGGTTCGTCGGTGTATCACTAAAGCTGGGATGAAGGTTCGTCCGTGTATCACTAAACCTAGGATGAAGGTTCGTCCGTGTATCACTAAACCTAGGATGAAGGTTCGTCCGTGTATCACTAAACCTAGGATGAAGGTTCGTCCGTGTACCACTAAAGCTAGGATGAAGGTTCATCCGTGTATCACTAAACCTAAGAGGAAGGTTCGTCCGTGTTTCACTAAACCTAGGATGAAGGTTCGTCCGTGTATCACTAAACCTAGGATGAAGGTTCGTTCGTGTATCACTAAACCCAGGATGAAGGTTCGTTCGTGTATCACTAAACCTAGGACGAAGGTTCGACCGTGTATCACTAAACCTAGGATGAAGGTTCATCTGTGTATCACTAAACCTAGGATGAAGGTTCGTAGTGTATTACTAAACCTAGGATGAAGGTTCGTCCGTGTATCACTAAACCTAGGATGAAGGTTCGTCCGGGTATCACTTAACCTAGGATGAAAGTTCGTCCGTGTATTACTAAACCTAGGACGAAGGTTCGTAGTGTATTACTAAACCTAGGATGAAGGTTCGTCCGGGTATCACTTAACATAGGATGAAGGTTCGTCCGGGTATCACTTAACCTAGGATGAAAGTTCGTCCGTGTATTACTAAACCTAGGATGAAGGTTCGTCCGGGTATCACTTAACCTAGGATGAAAGTTCGTCCGTGTATTACTAAACCTAGGACGAAGGTTCGTCCGTGTATCACTAAACCTAGGATGAAGGTTCGTCCGGGTATCACTTAACCTAGGATGAAAGTTCGTCCGTGTATTACTAAACCTAGGATGAAGGTTCGTCCGTGTATCACTAAACCTAGGACG
>NW_028234443.1:6242372-6247372 GCF_977035675.1 Penaeus japonicus
CGGAAGAGTTTTGAGATCGACAGCAAAAGATATCTATGTTTAGATGAGAGGATGAGAATGATTTGGAAACTATACGGAGAAGATGAAAAAAAGAGAGTAGACGGGAATAATGCTCACTGGTGTGCATGTAAATGTAGAAGAAGTAGAGTTACAAAGTAAAAATTAATTTCTTAATATTTTATAAGGCTTTATTATACAGGGATATGTGCTGTCGGAGTTATATGTATGTTTGTATTCATCTAATTAACTATATTTCAATGATGGACAATCCTTCTCTTCAACTTTTCAACGTAATAGGTAATTCTCCAGGATATTCAAAACTAAGGGAAATTTGTAAAAAAAATAAATAAAAAAAGTTTTAGGAAATTCAAAGGAAATTATACATACCTACAATAAATGAAATGAAATGCTTGCCGAAATGTGTTAAAGTCAAACTGCTACCCTAGTTAAGTTAGTAATTAAGTTGACCTTAATCAAACACGTTTTCATAATTTTCTCCTTAATCCATGACATTATTTATTGAAAAAAATATCTGTGTCAATCACGTAAAGATTAATGGTGTAACCTAACGAAATCACCTCGCCAGAAAAGTTTAGTTGTAAAAAAACGTGGACTTGGCTCCCTTGCCATGTTACCATTAGGCGAGACATAGTCTGGATCATGAACACACATCCTATATATGAATATATATATATATATATATATATATATATATATATATATATATAATATATATATATATATTATTATATATATAATATTTACATATATATATGCATATATATTATATATATATATATATATATATATATATAATATATATATATATATATAATATATATATATATATATATATATATATATATATATATATATATATATATATATATTATATATATATATATATATATATATATATATATATATATATATATAATATATATATATATATATATATATATATATTATATATATATATATATATATATATATGTATGTATGTATGTATGTATATATATATAGATAAATACATAGATATAGATATTATATATATATGTATATATATATATATATATATATATATATATATATATATATATATATATATATATACACACACACACACACGGAAACATGATCCAACAAGTAATAAATTTGAGACAAGAATTAATACTGTAAAAGGAAGTAATAAGTATTGATAGTCAATATATTTATAACAATATTGATATAGTAGTAATGATGGTGCTGCTGACGACGATAACGATAATAGTAATAATGACGAAGAGAATCATAATAATCATTATAATGATTAAATATCAATAAATACTCTAATTCATGATAAAGAATTGTAGTTACAACCAGTCATCATAAAGTGCCAAAGTCTTCCACGCTGACCGGAAAGTAAAGATAACTCATCTTTACTAAAACGCATGATTCACATTTCCCTCGACCTCGTCTCCTCATACTGAAAGGTCACTGTACGATTAGTTGCAGCAATTACTTAGATCTGCGTTAAGTAAGTAGAAAACGTGTTTTCACACTTCAAAGAAAGAAGCTCCATGAATTACATCCTGGAAATGCTCTTTAATTAATGCAGATGGTCTAACTGAGGCCAGTGCTTACATGTCTTTCCTTCTTTTGATGTATACAGAAGAATGTTATTGCATTTAGAAGTGTGCAAGATAAATTCCATTGATAGCTGCTCCTCGACAAAGCTCCGACAGGAGAGATAATTTTCCAGGAAATGATTCATCATATGAGGTAAATGATATTTAAGGAAACGGTTCATAATCTAATAGATTCGCCATTTTACTAATTACAGAGAGGTGGATGGTAAGGGAGCGATATAAAAGAGAGAGAGAGGGATTGGGGGAGAGAGATAGAAAAATAGGGAGAGGGAGAGAGAGATAGATAGAAAAAGAGAGAGGGATAGATAGAAGGAGAGAAATAGAGAAAGGGACAGGGTGAGAGACACAAAGAGAGAGAGACTGAACGACAAATTGAGAGGAAGATACAGAAAGACTAAAAGAGAGAGAGAAAGAGAAAGGATAGAAGGGGGAAAATAAGAGAGAGAGAAAGAAAGAAAGAGACAGAGAGAATGAGAGAATAATCGCCTTGCTTGCTCTTTAATTATAATTTAACACTAAAGCTTCCTAGATTTCAAAGAGAAGGAGAAAGAGAAAGGGAGAGGGAGAGAGAGAGGGACAGAGACAATGAGAATGAGATACTATCGTCCTACCTGCTGGAAATTTATGGATCTCCTCTTAATATTTTCATCTAATATCATCTATGAAAATTTAATCATATACGGTTCCTATATATCCAATTGTATTTGCTACAATACACACTCCTTCGTTGTGTAAGTAAAGTTTTTTTACGAAATACTGTTCCATTTTTTTAATCATATTTTTTTATCACTCATTTGTTTAATAAAAGTAAAATTTATATTTTTCGTATTTGAAGTTGAAGTAAATTTTATGCTTCAAGTAACAAAACACAATTACTTACGGTCGTGTGATTAAATGTTTTCTGTTGATTCAACATTGCACTATTTTACGAAGAGTAACACTAATCTTGTATGATAAACTGTATTTTTGAGGTGAATGATTTTGAAAAGAATACAACATATTCCAATGCAATAAATCTAAATGGTTCAAGATTTTGTATATATATAACTGTATTTTTGAGGTGAATGATTTTGAAAAGAATACAACATATTCCAATGCAATAAATCTAAATGGTTCAAGATCTTGTATATATATTTTTCTATATTAAACCAGAGTGTGATTAATAGCTCCTCCTCCATCAGTTCAGTTCAGAGAGATTTACAAAGACGTCGCTTCGCCCGGGCTATATGCACGAGGCTGCCCGGCGCTCCTTCATCAGCTGAGACATCATAACAACTATTGTTTACTGATACCTTGCCGTGCCGGGTCCATGTTAACACGTTCCAACAAGTCTTGACATAGAATAAGCAGGATCGTTACTGAACTTATACAGCTAATGATAAGAACAATTACCTACACAGCACAATATTCTTGATGTAAAATCCTGCCCGACTACAGTTGGTGCTGTTTCTAGGTGATGAGGGGATATGGTGGACTGTGTTATCTTAGTGAAGTATAGTTTTTTGAGTCTGAACGAAGTCGTAAACTTCTGTTAACTACTTTGTTTTACCTTCATTTTCTTGATAGTTGAACTTATTATGAAGATCAACATTATCATCATAATTTCTGCCTTTATCATTATCTCTATAAATAACACTTGGTTCCACTGTTTTCATCCATTATTAAATTAAGTGTATTTTTATTGTTATTTTAATCTTTGTTGCAACTAATTCTTGCAACAAAAATGTCCCGTTTTTGTTCTCAAATTCAATGCCATTCACTTTAATATATTTCTCTCTCGTTGTCTCTCTTTCTCTCGCTCTCTGTCTCTGTCTGTATCTTTATTCTTTCTCTCGCTCTCTCTCTCTCTTTCTATGAATGTATCCATCTCTCTCTGTCTATTATTTTCTTTCTTATTTTTTTTTATCATTTTCATGTGTCGAAATTCCTATATTTTCTGAGTATTTCCTCGCTGGTATTCCTGTAATCAATAGTTAAGAGATAAATCCCCGCGCATCAAAAAACATTCAATTTTGTATTGCTCTTTGTAATATAAATATTAATCTATTGTGGATGTTCTGCGCTTGACAATACCCATTGTCATGCTAAATTAGGCAGGAGTAAATTTTATTCCAGATTATTCTCTTGCACTGTTGGAACCTTTTTCCCCCATCACCCCCCCCCCCTTTCCCCTTCTCTCTTTCTTTCAGACATAGTCTGGATTATGAACACACACACTATATAAGGAAAAAAATATATATATATATATACTGTATATATATATATATATATATATATATATATATATATATATTTATATATATTTATATATATATATATATATATATATATATATATATATATATATATATATATATTTCGATAGATAGATAGCTACAGATATTATATACATACATATGTATATACATATGGATAGATAGATAGATAGATAGATAAATAGATAGATAGATAGATAGATAGATTGAAAGATAGATACAGATATTATATACATACATATGTGCATATAGATAGATAGATAGATACAGATATTATATATATACATGTGTTTATAGATAGATAGATACAGATATTATATACATATGCATATATACAGTACATACTTATATGTATGCATATATATATATACAAACATATATGTATACATGTATATATATATATATATATATATATATATATATATATATATATATATATATATATATATATATATATATATACACACACAGAAACATTATCCAACAAGTAATAAATTTGAGACAAAAATCAATACTGTAAACGAAAGTAATAAGTATTGATGGTCAATATAATTATAACAATATTGATATAGTAGTAATGATGGTGCTGCTGACGACGATAACGATAATAGCAATAATGACGAAGAGAATCATAATAATCATTATAATGATTAAATATCAATAAATATTCTAATTCATGATAAAGAATTGTAGTTACAACCAGTCATCATAAAGTGCCAAAGTCTTCCACGCTGACCGGAAAGTAAAGATAACTCATCTTTACTAAAACGCATGATTCACATTTCCCTCGACCTCATCACCTCATACTGAAAGGTCACTGTACGATTAGTTACAGCAATTACTTAGATCTGCGTTAAGTAGGTAGAAAACATGTTTTCACACTTCAAAGAAAGAAGCTCCTTGAAATACATCCTGGAAATGCTCTTTAATTAATGCAGATGGTCTAACTGAGGCCAGTGCACACATGTCTTGCCTTCTTTTGATGTATACAGAAGAATGTTATTGCATTTAGAAGTGTGCAAGATAAATTCCATTGATAGCTGCTCCTCGAAAAAGCTCCGACAGGAGAGATCATTTTCCAGGAAATGATTCATCATATGAGGTAAATGATATTTAA
>NW_028234443.1:6330617-6333117 GCF_977035675.1 Penaeus japonicus
GAATTATTAAAGAAAAAAACACAAGGGGAAAAAAGAAGAAAGAGAAGAGGAAGGAAAAAAAAGATGATGGGGAAGGAGAACAAGAAGAAGAAGGGCAAGAAGAAGAAGAAGAAGAAGGGCAAGGAAAAGAAGAAGAGGACGGACAAGGATAAGAAGAAGGAAAAGGGCAATGAAAAGAAGAAGAAGAAGATGATTGGGAAGGAGAAGAAGAAGGAGAAGGACAAGGAAAAGAAGAAGGGCAATGAAAAGAAGAAGAAGAAGATGATGGGGAAGGAGAAGAAGATGAAGAAGGGCAAGGAAAAGAAGAAGAAGGGCAAGGAAAAGGAGAAGAAGAAGAAGAAGAAGGGCAAGGAAAAGAAGAAGGGCAATGAAAAGAAGAAGAAGGGCAAGGAAAAGGAGAAGAAGAAGGGCAATGAAAAGAAGAAGAAGGGCAAGGAAAAGGAGAAGAAGAAGAAGAAGAAGGGCAAGGAAAATAAGAAGGGCAATGAAAAGAAGAAGAAGGGCAAGGAAAAGGAGAAGAAGAAGAAGAAGAAGAAGGGCAAGGAAAAGAAGAAGAAGGGCAAGGAAAAGGAGAAGAAGAAGAAGAAGAAGGGCAAGGAAAAGAAGAAGAAGAGGGACAAGGAAAAGAATAATAAGAAGGGCAAGGAAAAGAAGAAGAAGAAGAAGGGCAAGGAAAAGAAGAAGAAAAAGGACAAGGAAAAGAAGAAGAAGAAGGGCAAGAAATAGAAGAAGAAGAATGGCAAGGAAAAGAAGAAGAAGAAGGGCAAGGAAAAGAAAAATAATAAGAATAAGAAAAAAAGAATAAGAAGAGCAAGGAAAAGTAGAAGATGGAAAAGGAGGACCAGATGACCCTGACTTACGCACTGATGACTGGATAATAGTTTAGCGTATATGTTGCAAATAAGTATATCATTCGGTATAAAATAGCTTATATAAAATACATGAATTGCAGCCCCCCCCCCCAATTTAGTCAAGAACATGGAGGCTACACTACACTAAATGTAGAAACTGTTGTTTATCAATCATCTATATACACAAAGAAAAACAAAATATAACAAAAAGAAAAGAAAAGAAAAAAAAGAGATAGAGATAGAGAGAAAGGTATGTATTCCTGGCGAGTTCAAAATCATATGTTAAAACATGCTCTTGAACAGGAGGGATAAAACAAGTTCTCTTAAATCAGAGATATACTGTTCTCTCTCATTGTTTATCGTACCCTTACCATGAGCACGAGAATGTAGGACTGTGGGAGTATCAATTAATTGCAATTAACGAGTAAAGGAATGCGTAATTACCGCTTTAAAACAATCAACTTAATCTCTGCTGGTAAGTCTTCTGCCTAAGTAATGTGAGTTTGGGGTTACGTAAGCACAAAGGAAGTAAAAACGGAAAAACTGAAACCTTTTCTGTATGTTTGTCATTCTAACCAATTTATTTTGTTAGACTTCAAAATATTTCGGGTTCACAAGCCCGTGATGGACATGGAGTAAACAGAAGCAAAGCATGTGAGGTTAAAATATATAATAATAAGTTGAGTGTTACAATATTAAGAACGTGTCGTTCTTGCGTCAGTATTCGTTATCTATTATAGGCCTATTATCAAGAAAACTTTCCAAACAGACCGCACAATTCCACATTATCTGACGGAATTAATCTGGAACGGCCCTTCCGCATGCAGTATGAATCAGCTGGTGGAGGTATATAATTCTTAGCATTAAATCCGGCTAATACTCAGCATTGATTTCGAGATAGCGACAACCGGCAAGTGATATTTTGTCCGAGTCATGTCATAATTTAAGTACTTTGTGTGTGTGTGTGTGTGAGCTTGAGTGTGTGTGTGTGTGTGTGTGTGTGTGTGTGTGTGTGAGTTTGTGTGTGTGTGTGTGTGTGTTTGAGTGTGTGTGTGTGAGTGAGTGTGTGTGTGTGTGAGTTTGAGTATGTTTGTGTGTGTGAGTTTGAGTGTGTGTGTGTGTGTTTGAATGTGAGTTTGAGTGTGTGTATGTGTGTGTGTTTGTATATATGTCTACCAAACACACGCATAATTGTGCTTGTTTGAGATTCAGCGCGAGTAAGGCTTTCGGAGCGTCGGAAAGGCTAAAGCGCCAAAAGATTAAAGGACTAAGATCTATTATCAAACTGGACACAATACAGAGTGTCTGTTGTCCTCACGACCGAAGCCGAGAGGTCCTCAGGCAATAAAGTTATATTGAGAGATTATTGAAGTAAACATCATTAAAAGGGGATATGCATGTATGATCTGTAAAGGTTTAATCTCATTTCCACGTAGAACATGCTTATGGAAATCCTGGAATGTTATACATAAGAGATCAATAAGGAGAGAAATACACACATACACACACACACACACACACACACACACACACACACACACACATATATATATATATATATATATATATATATATATATATATATATATATATATATATATATATATATATACATGAATAGGAAGAGATGGAAAATCTTATGTACATAG
>NW_028234443.1:6375617-6383117 GCF_977035675.1 Penaeus japonicus
CACAACGTCCATTGCTTTGGTCTTTTTGAACAGACATATTAGTTGTCCTAACAGGATATTTCTTTGAATTTGTGATTGAGATCTCACTCTTTCTCTTTCTCTCTCTCTTTCTGCTTTCTCTCTCTCTCTCTCTCTCTCTCTCTCTCTCTCTCTCTCTCTCTCTCTCTCTCTCTCCTCTCTCTCTCTCTTTCTCCTCCTTCTCTCTCTCTCTTCCTCTTTCTCTCTCTCTCTCTCTCCTCTCTCCTCCCTCTCTCTCTCTCCTCTCTCTCCTCTCTCTCTCTCCTCCCCCTCTCTTTCTCTCTCTCCTCTCTCTCTCTCTCTCCTCTCTCTCCCTCCTCTCCCTCCCTCCTCTCTCCCTTCCTCTCTCTCCTCCTCCTCTCTCTCTCCCTCCTCCCTCCTCTCTCTTCCTCTCTCTCTCTCCCTCTCTCTCTCTTCTCTCTCTCTCTCTCCCTCTCTCTCTCTCTCCTCTCTCCTCTCTCTCTCTCTCTCCCTCTCTCTCCCTCCCCTCCCTCCATTCTCTCTCTCTCTCTCTTTCTCTCCCCTCTCCCTCTCCTCTTCTCTTTCTCCCCTCCTCTCTCTCCTCTCTCTCTTCTCTCTCTTCTCTCCTCTCTCTTCTCTTTCCTCTCTCCTCTCTCTTCTCTTTCCTCTCTCCTCTCTCTTCTCTCTCTCTCTCTCTCTCTCTCTCTCTCTCTCTCTCTCTCTCTCTCTCTCTCTCTCTCTCTCTCCTCTCTCTCTCTCCCCTCTCTCTCTCTCTCTCTCTCTCTCTCTCTCTCCTCTCTCTCCCCCCTCTTTCTCTCTTTCCTCTCTCTCTCTCTCTCTCTCTCTGTCTCTCTCTCTCTTTCTCTCTCTCTCTTTAGCTCCTCTCTATCTCTCTCTCCTAGCATACTTATAATGAATAAATTGACTTAACAGAAAAGTAGTCCTAAAGTCTATTTAATACAGCAGTTTATAGAATCTCATGTATAGTGCTAGAATAAATAATTGTTTGTGTGTTTGTATGTATGTGTGCATAGAACATTTCATTAGCATTTGTGTATACGTCTTGCTTATTATGATTTTATTATTATGCGTTAGGCTCAAGTTTACTCCTCATTAAAGCTAGAATACATAGACATATATTAAAGCTAAATATATAGACATATATTCGTCTGTTTATGTATGTTTTTTTTCTCCCAACCCAAGGTACATTTACACCCAGTGGTAAAAATCAAGGTCCCAGTGGGTAAGGGACTTAGGGGAGAGGCGGGGGGAGGGGGAGAGGGGGAGGGGGAAGGGGAGAGCAAATAGTCTTGACCGAAAACGTCTATTCATCTTGCAACTTCATGGTCCACCGACGCAAGCAAGATTTATGGAGTTGGTCTAAAACAAACGAAGGATTTTGTAAACATTTGGCTGAGCTTTTCTTTAGCTTATGAAGGCCCTTTTTTATATTTATGATATAAAAGTACTTTTGTGTTTAAGTTCATATCTATAGGGTCAATATGTAGGGTTGTCTTATGTGGAAAAAATAAGAGAAGATTGGCATGTGATTGCTATAAAAAAAACATAAAACATAAAAACAACCTTCATATGTTTTCTAAATATAAATATTGAACCCTCTTCATATATCTACATAAGCTTCTCCTACTAGACCCATCTCACTTCATCATCCTTTATAATATACTGAATACCTATACTCAATTAGGTAAGGTTAGGTAGGCATTGCATTCGGACAATCAGACAAACGTTTCTGATAATACTGATGTACGCTAATGTCAATATTAAATTGATGTATAGTAAAATTACACATACACTCACACAAAAACACACACACACACACACACACACACACACACACACTCAAGAACCCGCAAGATAGTTCATTCCATATTGCTCGACACATACAGAATAAACATATATTTTTTTTCCAAAACGGGCCTCACTGGAGATCAAACTCAGGACAATGATTCCAAACTTTATTAAATAATTTCCTCAATAATAAAACACCTCTTCGAAAGATCACGTTTCTCGACTGCTTTAGAAACTGGGTACGGTTGGATATGAAGACTTTGACTCGATCAAAGGGAAATGAACTTTACCGCAGAGAGAAAAGGGGGAAATGGAAGAAAGAGGTAGTGCCATAAAATGAGTGTTAAAAGGCATGGTAGAAAAACGAAAGGGAAAGAGAGAGAGATTGAGAATTAGAGAGAGAGAGAGAGAGTGAGAGATAGAGGGGGAGAAAGAGAGAGAGGGAGGGATGGGGGAGGGAGAAAGAGAGAGAGGGGGGTAGGGAGAGAAAGAGAGAGAGAGAGGGGGGGAGGGGGAGAAAGAGAGAGAGAGAAAGGGGTGGGGAGAGATGATTGGGGAGAAAGAGAGAGAAGGTTGGGGAGAAAGAGAGTGAGAGGGGTAGGGAGAAAGAGAGAGAGGGGGGGGGGGGAGAAGAAAGAGAGAGGGAGGGGTGGGGAGAAAGAGACATAGAGGGTTAGGGAGAAAGGGAGAGAGGGGCGAGGAGAAAGAGAGAGGGAAGTGGGGAGAACGAAAGAGAGAGGGTTGGGGAAAAAGAGAGAGGTAGGTTCGGGGAGTAAGAGAGAGAGAAGGATGGGGAGAAAGAGAGAGAGAGAGGGATGGGGAGAAAGAGAGAGAAAGGGTTGGGGAGAAAGAGAGAGAGAGGGTTGGGGAGAAAGAGAGAGAGGGAGGGTTGGAAAAAGAGAGAGAGGGGGTTGGAGGGGGAGGGAGAGAGAGAGAGAGAGAGAGAGAGAGAGGGTTAGGAAGAAAGTGAGAGAGAGATTCGGGGAGTAAGAGAGAGAGAAGGTTGGGGAGAAAGAGAGAGAGAGGGATGGGGAGAAAGAGAGAGAGGGTTGGGGAGAAAGAGAGAGAGAGTGTGTGGTGGTGGTGGGGGGGGGGGGACGTCGGCATTTGGCTCATAAACTTTCTGATTTCTGCTTTTTTTTTTTTTCATTGTATGTTTGTTTTGCATGTTTGAGATAGAGGAAAAAAGAGTTATTTCATTTTTCAATGTTAGTCTCTTCAAGTATATGTACGTAAAGGTTACAGTATTATTTTTTCCAGCCGTTAAAGGTAAACAAAAATGCATATATGAAAGTGAAATTAGTAAATTATGTTAGACTGGCAGAAACTGCTCGACATTTTCATTCCAAATGCCGCAAAAATGTAATTGAAAGTCTGACATTATTCTCACTAAATATTTTACATTATTAGATAATTGTGATTGTTAAAAAAACGTAATTCCTCTCCTATATATATACAGGGTATATATATATATATATATATATATATATATATATATATATATATATATATATATATATATATATATGAATAATCACAAACACACACACACACACATACACACACACACACACACACACACACACACACACACACACACACGCACACACACACACACACACATACAAACACACACGTACATGCATCGATATTGACAGGTGTTATGCTGACCGAAGGATTATGATTATGTTGTGACAAACATGTAGAACGGCATAGCTAGAGAACAAGGCTCCTTATATTCTGAATTATTGCCGTTTTTGTAATATTTTCTTTATCAGAATACGGATTTTAACGGGTTTTTTTTACAATCGGTTTAATCTCATAAGGAAAAAAACGCGTGTCAGATTCTCACGTTAGAAAATATAATAAAAAATTTAATAAAAGAAACATTCTGGTTGTTTTTGCTCATACTGTTTCTAAGAGACGAGAAAATTTTACCGGTTACTTATTTATCTGTTTTGTGAGGGTTGCGTCAGAGAGAGAGAGAGAGAGAGAAGAGGAGAGAGAGAGAGAGAGAGAGAGAGAAGAGGAGAGAGAGAGAGAGAGAGAGAGAGAGAGAGAGAGAGAGAGAGAGAGAGAGAGAGAGAGAGAGAGAGAGAGAGAGAGAGAGAAGGAGAGAGAGAGAGAGAAAAGGAAAAAGAGTATCATACGTCCGTCTAACGTGTGTGTGTGAGAGAGAGGGAGATAGAGAGAGAGAGAGAAAGAGAGCGATATATATATATATATATATATATATATATATATATATATATATATATATATATATATATATATAGAGAGAGAGAGAGAGAGAGAGAGAGAGAGAGAGAGAGAGAGAGAGAGAAATAAGTACGTTTAAAGTTTAACAAACTGATAAGATAAGATATTAACAACAATTGTTCCTACTCACGTGTTCACCTTGCATGCTTTCAGAGAGTTAATACAACAAAATATAAATATCAATATCATTCTATTCCAATCAGTGTTTTTCAAAATATTGTCCGTTGATTTCTATAGATAAAAGAATATTTTAAAACGGCAACTCCGAATGGAATTTTCTATCCAATTTTATATTTTGTGTACATAAAAAGGGATAAAGTTTTTTAACCGTACTTTCCACTAGTATGTTTGTACCAATGACACACATTACACATAATATACGATAAAAGACATTGCTTTTAACTGTCATCCTACCTATGCGTCATTCATGTGTGTCATAGTCCTATTAAAGTAAGTTTTATTTATTGGTTGTTGTTTGAATCCTCTGTCGATTCCTTCCTTCGGGCCTGCAATATAACCTGTTCGATTCCTTCCTTCGGGCCTTCAATATAACCTGTTCGATTCCTTCCTTCGGGATTGCAATATAATCTGTTCGATTCCTTCAATTGGGCTTTCAATATAACCTGTTCGATTCCTTCCTTCGGGCCTGCAATATAACCTGTTCGATTCCTTCCTTCGGGCCTGCAATATAACCTGTTCGATTCCTTCCTTCGGGCTTCCAATATAACCTGTTCGATTCCTTCCTTCGGGCCTGCAATATAACCTGTTCGATTCCTTCCTTCGGGCTTGCAATATAACCTGTTCGATTCCTTCCTTCGGGCTTGCAATATAACCTGTTCGATTCCTTCCTTCGGACCTGCAATATAACCTGTTCGATTCCGTCCTTCGGGCCTGCAATATAACCTGTTCGATTCCTTCCTACGGGCTTGCAATATAACCTGTTCGATTCCTTCCTTCGGGCTTGCAATATAACCTGTTCGATTCCGTCCTTCGGGCCTGAAGTATAACCTGTTCGATTCCTTCCTTCGGGCCTGCAATATAACCTGTTCGATTCCTTCCTTCGGGTTAGCAATATAACCTGTTCGATTCTTTCCTTCGGGCTTGCAATATAACCTGTTTGATTCCTTCCTTCGGGCTTGCAATATAACCTGTTCGATTCCGTCCTTCGGGCCTGAAGTATAACCTGTTCGATTCCTTCCTTCGGGCTTGCAATATAACCTGTTCGATTCCTTCCTTCGGACCAGCAATATAACCTGTTCGATTCCTTCCTTCGGGCCTGCAATATAACCTGTTCGATTCCTTCCTTCGGGCTTGCAATATAACCTGTTCGATTCCTTCCTTCGGGCTTGCAATATAACCTGTTCGATTCCTTCCTTCGGGCTTGCAATATAACCTGTTCGATTCCTTCCTTCGGGCTTGCAATATAACCTGTTCGATTCCCTCCTTCGGGCTTGCAATATAACCTGTTCGATTCCCTCCTTCGGGCTTGCAATATAACCTGTTCGATTTCCTCCTTCGGGCTTGCAATATAACCTGTTCGATTCCCTCCTTCGGGCTTGCAATATAACCTGTTCGATTCCCTCCTTCGGGCTTGCAATATAACCTGTTCGATTTCCTCCTTCGGGCTTGCAATAAAACCTGTCCGATTCCTTCCTTCGGGACTGCAATATAACCTGTTCGATTCCTTCCTTCGGGCCTGCAATATAACCTGTTCGATTCCATCCTTCGGGCCTGCAATATAACATGTTCGATTCCTTCCTTCCGGCCTTCAATATAACCTGTTCGATTCCTTCCTTCAGGCGTGCAATATAACTTGTTTGATTCCTTCCTTCGGGCTTGCAATATAACCTGTTCGATTCCTTCCTTCGGGCCTGCAATATAACCTGTTCGATTCCTTCCTTCGGGCCTGCAATATAACCTGTTCGATTCCTTCCTTCGGGCCTGCAATATAACCTGTTCGATTCCTTCCTTCGGGCTTGCAATATAACCTGTTCGATTCCTTCCTTCGGGCCTGCAATATAACCTGTTCGATTCCTTCCTTCGGGCCTGCAATATAACCTGTTCGATTCCTTCCTTCGGGCCTGCAATATAACCTGTTCGATTCCTTCCTTCGGGCCTGCAATATAACCTGTTCGATTCCTTCCTTCAGGCGTGCAATATAACTTGTTTGATTCCTTCCTTCGGGCTTGCAATATAACTTGTTCGATTCCTTCCTTCGGGCCTGCAATATAACCTGTTCGGCCGAATGTCGTAAAATCCGTTCGTTTCCCTATTTCCGAGTTGGATGAGATTTTTTACAGATTCATAGTCGGTAAACAAGATGAGCGTCTTGGGAGAAAAGTTCAACTCTTGGCACGAGCGGAAGCGCAGACACGCGCACGTGCACGTACAAGCACACGCACATACACACGCACACGCACACGCACAGGCACACACACACACACACACATGCACACGCACACGCACACGCACACGCACACGCACAAGCACACACACACACACACACATGCACACGCACAAGCACACGCACACACACATACACATCCAGTATTACATCTCTTTATATGTATATGCATGTATGTATGTATATATGTATATATATTTACATTTAGTGTTACATAATGGGATAGCGACACCATACTTTATCATAAATTGAGTAAATCTCTTAGTTATATCAAATGGAACTTTCACGCCCTTTATTAAAAAAAAAAAAAAAAAAAAATGTCGACTTGTTCAAGACAATTCAAATAAATAAATGAAAAAGCGGAAACTCAAATATATCTTCCCTTTACTCCACTGCAAAGACAATGGCATTGGAGGAATTTATGAAAATCGCAATTGCAAAATGGTCACGAGTGAGATCTGAATAAAACTTTTTTCCGGGACATTGGATCTCAATCTCAGTGATAAGCAATGCCACAACTTGGGAAAAAAAGTGGAGAATGATGTAGCGTTTCCTAAGACATATATATGTGTATATATACATATATATATATATATATATATATATATATATATATATATGTATATATATATATGTACACACATATATATATATATATATATATATATATATATATATATATATATATATATATATATATATATATATATATATGTGTGTACATATATATATATAGAGAGATATATATATATATATATTATATATATATATATATATATATATATATATATATATATGTATATATAGTGTATATATTTTTTTCTTCTTCTTCTTCTTTTCTTTTCTTTTCTTTTCTTTTTCTTCTTCCTCTTCTTTTGTGATAGAGAGGATAAAATATCAGGCAAAAATTAAGGAGGAGGTAATTCTGCTTTAAAGATCTATATTGTAGCTGTTAATTTGCATTTACTTATTTAGTTTTACATCAGACTTAATTGAAAACTGAACTAAATATATTGTAAAAAGATATTCAGTTGCTGCTTTACAAAATT
>NW_028234443.1:6388117-6393117 GCF_977035675.1 Penaeus japonicus
ACACACAAACCATCCTTTCCTTACATACATACTACAAAGGGTTGAAAAGATAGCTCCAACACATTTATAAAGTTATGAATTCCATTACTATGAAATAGCCTTATCTCTATCCGTTCTTTGAAGAGCAGGTCTTTGTTTCCACTGCGCTGAGATTGGAAGGCATGTTATTTCGTATGGTTATTTCGTATTATGTGATGTTATGTGAAGGGTATTAGATTTCTTAGATAGATTTTGACTGTCGTTTTGCATTTATAAGGAGAGCGTCTTAGCCTATGAGTTTTTTTTTTTTTTTTTTTTTTTACTTAAAAAAAATAGTTTTCGAGTGAAGTTATTCTCGTGAAGTGAATACACAAAGCTATCCTCAATGTTGACAATATTAGTAGACATTATAACTATATATATTTCATCTCTCTTTGACAGGTTTTATTGTTGCCTGTGTCAAGACTTCAAAACAACTTTTTCCTTTTTTTTTCGTTGCAGTAAAAGTATTAGAAACTTTTCAGGAAGGCATTCGGGCATACGATTGCAATCCCACAATCCACCGAACTCGCTTTGGTTGCAAATGAAATGAGATGCAACAATGCACAAAGTCTTGACTGTTATTTGCTTTTATTTGAGGACTATTGAATTAATGAAATTATTTGCTACCATTTAAATATGTTTGAAGCATCTCTTGAGGTCTTGTTGTCATGAGTTATTCGGTCAAAAAGTTATCTTGCTTCTGAATGAAATGCAATCATCAATCTCACAGATAGTGCTTTCTTTTTCTTTTTTCTGTTTGTTTCTTTTGCGTTTCATTTTTTATTTCATTTTTATTTTATTTTTATTTTATTTTTCTCTCTTTTCTTTCTCTTTTCTTTTTTTTTATTTTTGTTTTCGTTTTCATTTCCTTTCCCTTTCCTCTTTTTCTGTTTTTTTCTTTTTTTTTTCTTTTTTTTTCTTCTTCGTTCTCGTTTTGATTTCGTTTTCTTTCTTTTCTTTTCTTTTCCTTTCCTTTCCTCTTTTTCTTTACCTTCTTTTTCTTTCTCTTCCTCTCTGTCCCTGTATGTGTATGTGTGTGTACGTGGATGTGCGTGTGTCTGTGTTAACGTGTAAGTGTACATGTGTGCGTGTGTGTCTGTATGTATGTATGTATACGTGTACATGTACGTGTGTGTCTGTATGTATGTATGTATGCGTGTACGTGGATGTGTGTGTTTGTGTTTTTGTTTGTGTTTGTTTTTGTGTTTGTGTTTGTGTTTGTTTTTATGTTTATGTTTGTGTTTGTGTAAAGAACGAGAGGAAGAAAATAGTATCTGAAGCGACAGTGATAGCCAGTGTAAACAAACAGGCGACAGAACACCCTCACAGCCCATCTATTGCACTGACAGCCAATAGTGCGCACATTCCCATGGAATACATTTCTCTCTTATAGTATTGTAGTTGGACATAAAAGGTTCATTGCTAAACAAAAGCAATGAATAATGAAAAAAAATAAAAAGAAAAGAAAATAGTTATGTTTAAAAATCTGATAAAAGCAACATACTTTAAAGGTCCGTGCACGAGTATTTTTTGCAATATAAAATTATTCCTTGCAATATGAAATTATTCCTTGCAATATAAAATACGCTCCTCGCTCTTCACGAACCGATTCACGAATCTCTGATTATGGCAATTGGACTTATGCTTTGTAGGTGTAATATTTTGAAAAATTATCTATATGTCTGATTTTTTTCCTTGTTTCTGGAAGATGTAAATCCAAATATATAGTCATGGATAACGTATATGCATATGTATGTACCTGATACAGACTGTATATTTAGATTACGTACTTCTGATTTTATTACGTACTTGGAATTTACTGAAATGAAAGTCACGTCAAATTGAATCGAAGTTTTATACGCACATGGATTTGAATTACGTTTGTATTGATATATGAAAAAAAAAACAAGAAAAAAAGGAAAACAGGCTGTATGTATTTTGATGCTGGAGACGAGAATTCTGTTGGCATTTATAAATAAATATGGGGAAAAAATCCAACATATAATATGATTTAAATAAGTGTTGGTTATTGGTAATTGAAGAGGAAATGCCTTCGTACTAATTAAAAGGAAATAAAAGCGAAGGCATAAAAAGCTTTCGACCCTCAAAGGGTATCAGGAAAAGAAATGTTATGAAGGACATTGGCCAATATATATAATATATATATATATAATATATATATTAATAATATATATATATATATAATATATATATATATATGTATATATATATATATATATATTATATATATATATATATATGTATATATATATATATATATATATATATATATATATATATATATATATATATATATATATATATATTTATATATAATAGGAGAGGAAAATACGCAGAATCGGCAAGGAATGAACCTGATAGAACATTTATTATGAGAAGTGTGTGTGTGTGTGTGTGTGTGTCTGTGTATGAGTATGTGTCTGTGTCTGCGTCTGCGTCTGCATGTACGTGTGTGTGTGTGTGTGTGTCTATGTGTGTGTCTTAACGTCCCCTCATCCAATATCCATCATACATGTGTACTTAAATTGACCTCTTTTATAGTCCATCAATACATTCCTCCAATGCCATTTCTCTTCTCTTCAACTGGGCCATTATTCATTAGCTTCACTCCCCATTAGAACAAGTGCGCATGCAATAATCTCTCCCTCCCTTGCAATCTGTTCTTTCGCAATTCCTTCCTCTTTCATCAACACCAGGACGGGGTCATATGAGATCCCTCTCTCCCTCGCCTTCACTTCCTTATTTCGTCTCTCGTGTTACATTTAATTCTGTCTCTTTCCCCTTTTCTGCTTCCTTCTGGCACGGTGGCTATTGTAGTGATAAGGAAGGCGTTTTAGCTAAGAGGGTTGGGGTTCTATGATGGACACATTCATAAAATACACACACACACACACACAAAACACTCACACAAAACGCACACACACACACAAAACACACACACACACAAAAAAAAACACACACAAAACACTCACACAAAACACTCACACAAAACGCACGCACACACACACACACACACACAAAACACGCACACACACACACACACACAACACACTCACACAAAATACTCACACAAAACACTCACACAAAACACTCACATAAAACACACACACAAAACACATATAAAGGTTTTTAGGTGAATGAAAGAGAACATCCATAAATAATTTACCGGAGAGTCACACACACACACACACACACACACACACACACACACACACACACACACACACACACACACACACACACACACACACACACACACACACACACATACACCACTACACAATGTACTTGTTCTAACATCATGTACGAAAAATAACAAAACCTTTGTTTATAAAAACATCTCGTTGTTTACATAAAAGTAACACCCTCCTGTTTACGGCTTGCAATGCGGGCTGCAACATGCGACGCACATTAGCCTCCAGCAGACTGCAATATACTGGCATCACCCGCACTCAGCTGGAAGCCATCTTCAGTCGAGAGCCGAGTTGCCAGGAGGTGTTGCAGAATCGAAGGTGAAATAGAAAATGTCCTTCATCTTTTTTTTTTTTTTAATCTATCTTTATTGTAATTATATCTTTTGTTTTTTCTGCTTTTCATTCTTTGAATTGGGTATCGTTTTATTGATGTTTTTAGGTTTTCTTGGAATGATCAATATTGATAAATCATTTGTCTTACAATCAATTAATAGCTCTATTAATTGTGATTACTGCAGCTGGATATTTATTATGACGTGACTGAGTAAGATGAAAAATATGTCGAATCCTACACCGTCCTTTTTTAACTCTCACAAACGTGTTCTAACCATGTTTATAAAAATCTTATGTCATACGTATTAAGTACTACGTTGAATACTTTAAGAAGCCAACTGTATGTTATATGAGATGAAAGTAACCTTTTTAGAAATATATTTAAAGGTGAGGCATTTGCATGAATGCACAATATTAATGCAAAAATAATAGAGTGAGGAAAGCAAAACTGTGCTGTGTCCTAAAGCAAAATAAAGGTTTTAAGGTGAATGAAAGAGAACATTCATAAATAATTTACCGGAGAGTCGCTCAGCTGTGAAAAAAATCATGCATACTTTTTGAAATAAATATATTCACATTCGGAATGAATCGCTTTCTGAATGCATCACCTCAGGTTTTTAGCTTGTGCTTTTGAGAACTGTTAGATTAAATGAAAGCCAGTGAAGAAAAAAAAAAAATTGTACACGATAAAAGTGAAATATGTTATAGACATATGTTGATTTACCTGTCCGATAAATTTTACCCCAAAATTTCTTGCATGAATTTTATCTACGTTTGTATGGATATATATATATATATATATATATATATATATATATATATATATATATATATATATATATATATATATATAAATGTGCAGAACATGTTGTGGATCAATTCTTTCATGTCTGTTGTTGGATGCAAGAATTCCGTTGACATTAATAAATGTATAAATATGTAAAAACATGTTGCAACTAACAATATGATATAAATAAGTTATAAATTATTATAAATTGAACAAAAAAAGTCTTGATATTATTTGCCTTATGCCTTAGGACCTAAAACATACAAAACTATCGACTCTTAAAGGATAACAGGAAGAGGAATGTCAGAGAGCACGTTCGCCATGATGGTATATAAAAAAAAGAAGAGTTAAATACGCAGAATCGGAAGGGATGGTGTGCGTGCGTGTGTGTGTGCGTGTGCGTGTGTGTGTGTGTCCGTGTCCGTGTGCATGTGTGTGTGTGTCCGTGTGCGTGTGTGTGTGTGCGTATACGTGTGCGTGTGTGTGTGCTCAAGGGGGAGGCACATTGCAATCGCTGCACATGGGCTAGTTCATCTTCATCTTCTCATACTGTCTCTACACCCTACACCTTGCTGTGTGTCTTCATTCTCCGATATTAGTGCCTTGTAGAGCTGTGTGGGGGTGCCATTCAAGGCTTTCCTTCC
>NW_028234443.1:6410617-6413117 GCF_977035675.1 Penaeus japonicus
TAGGGATAGGTAATGAAGCACTTCATTCATATCGGGTGATGCTGAGTAATAGTTAAAGAAAATGAGTATATATTCACAGATATAAAAGACTAATTGAAAGAAGACAGCATTCTTTACAAAGAGTTAAAACATAAAAAGCTCAATAATACATAAGGCATAATTTGCGTTGAAGATAACTCCTCCAAGCGATATGAATATGGAAAGGGCAAGACTAGGAGGAGAAGCGAGAAAGCGTGAGTCCTTTGATGTCTAGAAGATTTAAGAAAAGAAAAAAGAAAGAAAAAAAAACTTTAACTCGGCGAGCGGTTGCAAAAGAGCCTTTTCTGTTCTTGACACGGGGGGGCGTAACTTGTGTCATATTTTTTGGTGAGTATTTATAACCAGGCGTTGGCGTGCGTGGGAGGTTCTGAAAGAATGTTTTATGTGCCTTCAGCGGCGGCGAAATTATTTATTAACATCATGGAAAATATGCAGTAGTCTGCGGATATGGGTTATCTGGACACCGTGTCTTGAGTGGTGGAAGATACTGGTTGTCAGGCAATATTTAGGAAGACACGTGTTTTCTTTCTCTTCTGTCTTCTACCATCTTTATTCTCCTCCTCCTTACATTTTCTCTTCCTTATTTACCTCTCCTAATTCTTTTTCTCTTCCCTGACCATTTATTCTGCGTATTCCCATCTACTTCCTCTCTCTCTCTCTCTCTCTCTCTCTCTCTCTCTCTCTTAAAAAAAAAAAAAAGAAAGAAAGAAAGAAAGAAAAAAAAAAAGCAGTGATTTAAAAAGCCGGCCATAGACTCATGAATATCAAACCAAGGGGGTTGATTAAAAGGGAAACCTAAATGTGTATCAATGACATGCACACCCAGGTCATTTTCTGTATAACAATGGCAATCAGAAACCATAAGGGTTTAACGTTAAATTAATTCAGAATCATTCACGCAAAACGGGGAATCTGAAAATACGACCCGTTTGCTTTTCAGTCGTTCATCAAGCATAGATTTATCTATTTCGAAAAATTATTTCTTCACATCCATAACGCTAATTATAATCTTGATTTTACACTGTGATCTCTTCTTCCTCTTTTAATGAAAATTATGAATTCTTTCTTATCTAATACCACTGCCACTGAGACATGAATGTAAGGCATAATCAGGTAGAGTTGTTTTCAAGTGTGTGTGTTTGTGTTTGTGTGTGTGTTTGTGTTTGTGTGTATGTGTTTGTGTGTGTGTGTGTTTGCGCTCGTGTGTGTGTGTATGTGTGTGCGTGTGTGTGTCTATTTGTTTGTATTTGTGTGTGTGTGTGTTTGTTTGTTTGTGTTTGTGTGTGTATGAGGCTGTGGCAGCGTGTACATTCGTTTTCAAAATTTTTCCAGTAAGTCTAACTGATAAAGTCAAAAAGAAAGTTAGTATAGTCGAAGACAATATACCATATCAACTGCTAAAGGGAAAAAACGCGAATTTATTAAGCTAATAAAATTCCTGTTATCGGCCCAATAAAAATGTGCTATTATCACTGCTCTTGGAGTTCCGTCAAATATAATATACTTTTTTTCCCACACGTTTGCTGAGTAGAGAAGATGAAGCAATTGGCGAAATCTATAAACTACCTCATCATAGTTAAAATACTAAGTGAGGGAAAGATTTACAATTCTTGAAGATGGTAAGAGCCGAGAGCTTGCCAATGGCTGTCCAATTGGGAACTTTGGTCTTTCAAAATTAGTCAGACAATGTTTCCTGCTCTTTTATTTTATCTTTAATCTTACTGCATTAAATATCATCATTATTGTCATTATTACCATTATAGTTAATAATATATTATATATGCTTGTAGTGTTTGAACGAGTAGCAAGAATACTGGACTTCCGAGGGATAAAGGCCTTATTTACAATAGATCACTGTTAAAGGTAATCAAAGATCATTATCTGGAAACCAAATATCAGCTTCTTTAGACAAAGGAAAATAAAAATACAGATATTTTTGCGGACCAAGTTCATTCTTCCCTCTCTATTCTGGCAATACTTTAGATAAGAAAGATAATATACATGGAGATAAGTCATAAATAGACAAATGATACCCTGTTGGAAAATATAAGGCTATATATATAGATAATAATATAGACATAAATTTAGACAATAGTCAACGGAATTTCTCTGTTATATTTCACATGATTGATATTATGGTGATATACCTTACCGTCTAATTCACACGCTGTTCTTTACGCTTATAAATGTTTTAGGCATTCCCATTATTATTGTTTATATCATTGGTGACATGATAAAGACCATTGCTAACATCACTGTCTTTATTTTTATTATCATTATTGTTATCATTATCGTTATGACCATTATTATTTTTACAATAATCATTATTATTGATGTAACTATCCTCCTCTTCCTCCTCCTCCTCCTTCTCATCATCATCATCACCATCACCATCACCATCACCACCATCACCCTCAACCCCCAACTCCCAAATACCAATTACCAATCACTTATCACCACC
>NW_028234443.1:6433117-6438117 GCF_977035675.1 Penaeus japonicus
ACGAAAACACATTTATTTCGACATTTCACATATGCAAATCCATCAGGCATAATAGACTCTTAATTTACATACTGACTAGGTCTTCAGCGAAGCATAAACAGACTTTTATGATCTTTTGTGTAATTTGAGTCATGTAATTGCACAATTTAATTAGCGAGAACCATTTGAATGATGTTTTTGATCACAATATACGACGATACGTGTATGATCTGTGTATATTTTTAGGGTGTAATTAATGCAAATAACACACACATACATACACACACGTACAACAGCAACAGAAAAAAAAAGAAAAAAAATATATAAATATACATCTATATATATATATATATATATATATATATATATATATATATATATATATATATAAAGGGAGATTGTCACATGCATGCACGCAAGCAGGGGAGGAAAAAAAACGCAGGCAAACAAAAATATGAATGCAACAAAGTGCCTGTCTCTCTCTCCCTTTCACATATTGCATATTCACTGCGTCACAAAATGCTTTTCTTTTTCTCTCTAGTTCCTCTTCATCGTTATTCTCCATTGTAATTGTTAAATGTATCAGAAAAAAAAGGTTGTTTTTAGACTCGTTGTGTTAAAATTATATCAAACTCAATATTTCTATTATGATTCCCTTTCCTTTCCTCCTTCTCCCCTCCTACCATCCTTCTCCCCTCCTCTCCTCTTTCTTCTCCTCTCTTCTCTTCCCTCTCCTCTTCGTTTCCTCTCCACTCCTCTTTCTTCTTTTCCATCTCCCTCTCCCTCTCCCTCTCCTCCTCCTACTTCTCCCTCTCCACTTCTCCTTCGCCTTCTTCTCTATCTCCATCTCCTTCTACTTCTTCTCCATCTCTTCCTTCTCCTTCTCCATCTCCTCCTTCAACATCTCCTTCTACTCTTTCTTCTTTTTCTCCTTCATCATCTTCTCCTCCTTCTCCATCTCCATTTCCCTCTCCCTCTCCTTCTTCTCTATCTCCATCTCCTTCTACTTCTTCTCCATCCCCATCTTTTCCTTCTCCTTCTCCTCCTACTTCTCCCTCTCCCTCTCCCTCTCCCTCTCCCTCTCCCTCTCCCTCTCCCTCTCCCTCTCCCTCTCCCTCTCCCTCTCCCTCTCCCTCTCCTCCTCCCTCTCCCTCTCCCTCTCCTCCTCCTCCTCCTCCTACTTCTCCTCCTCCTCCTCCTTCTCCTCCTTCAACATCTCCCAAATACAGTCCCCAGAGTAATCTTTTTAGATAGGAAGAAGCAAGAAGTGAGAAAAGGAGAATTGCTCGAGGTTTGGTCCATCCATTTCTCAGTCAGTGGAAGAGAATATTAGTGAAGACTTTTTTTATCATGAATCTCGTGTGTTTGTGTGTGTGTGTGTTTGTGTGTGTATGTGTGAGTGTTTGTGTTTGTGTGTGTTTGTGTTTGTGTGTGTATGTGTGTGTGTGAGTGTGAGTGTGTGTTTGTGTTTGTGTGTGTGTGTTGGTGTGTGTAAATGAGTGTGTGTGTTTGTGTGTATGTGTGTGTGTTGTATCTGTTTATATATATGTAAACAGATAGAAGAAAAAAGAAAGAGAGTGATTATGAGAGATACAAAATGTAATATAGTGCAATACATTATATGTGATACATCATTCTTGACAACGATTAAAAAGAAAAAAAAAACATTAATAAGGATAACGAACAAGGTGATTATGTTAAAGTACTAAATTCGTTAAATTTGTCTCGTGAAAGTGGTGTCTACCAAGCCATATATTTAACTAGTTTCACATACATACTTTTCATTATACAGGCTCAAAAACAAAATCCTTAATACTTACCAAATAAATCTATCAATTAAACCCGGCTACCCAACAGTGTTTGACTTTCATTTACATAATGGACATCACGCAATTTGAATTGAAAACAAAGGCTTATCCACGGAGCTGTAATTGCAGAATGATATTGGTGGCAATAGCAGATCCCCCCCCCCAAAAAAAAAAAAAAAGTGATTACTCCAAAATAAAATTTGCTATTATACTGATACTATAAACCCAATAGAATCCCCTTTTTGCGTGCATTAAATGGAATGAATCTGAGACTTTTGTTCCTCATATGAAAAAGGCCAGATAATGAAAGGGCTGAGTGTGATTCGCCTAAATGGACTTCGTAATTAATAATACTTGCTTGATAAGCTGCTTCTGTAGGATATGACCAAGAATGCCTTTCTCAATGCAAAGTGAAATGAATTGAAGGATATCAGTGTGTCAGGACAAGTACAGCCAGAAGTTCGCGGTTGACGATAGGATGTTTGCAGACAGGTTTTCGGTGTTTTTTTTTTTTTTTTTTTTTTTTTTTTATAGAAATGGATGCAGGTCTAGTATGTAAGTCTCCTATATAATGGAGAGGATTTTTGGAAATGTTAATATATAGGCCTTTGCAATAAGCTTTTACTCGTCTTTTCTTTCTTGTTTTTATTGCTTCACCAAAATTTTACAGTAGACCTGACAAAATGATGACAAAATTTATCATTCTTATTATAAGTATATATATATATATATATATATATATATATATATATATATATATATATATATATATATATATCTGGTATTCATAAAATCATTGTATTGACAGTGATAATATCAGGCCAAGCAAAAAATAAGATGAAATAAAGAAGTCTAATTCATCTAATTCATTTTTATAAAATATTGAGCCTTTCTGATGAAGATTAAAAAAAAAAAAAATCAGTTAAATCTTGTGATATGAAGATATGTTCTTCCTCATACTTACTCTACCTCTGACGCAGTGACCTTCGAACAACAACAAGAAGACAGAGACTGAAGTTTACACACAGTTTCGTGGATGTCACTGATGCAATTTGGGAAGTAACAGACGTGCTGAGGATATGATGAGTGGCAGACATTGCTGGAATAGATATGAGGGGAATTAATGTCGTTCTATAGTTGCACACGTCACTTAAAGGGTATTTCAGTGAATGACCAATTACTTACGACATAAATTGTTTTCAAACTTGGTCTGATTACATACGTAGGTCCTTAATTTGCTGTTGTTAGTGTGTTCTTACTGGATTTCAAATTTGTTTCTATAACTGACTATGCCTTAGTTCATACTTAGACGATGCCAGTTGAATATATCCAAAATTAAATGAGTATGTTGAGACCGAAAGGATACAGGTAGATAGACGTATATAGCTATATTTAGAAATATGTAGATGCGCATTTATACGTATGGGTGTGTATATATATATATATAATGTATGTGTATAGATATCCAAGGGTTCATCATACTCTACGGTATAAACGGCTTGTGTTGCGATAGATATTGAAACAATTATAGAATTACAGGGAATGCAAAGAAACGAGAAGGAGCTCAGGCAATAATAATATTAAAGAAATTGTTTGGTGTTACGTAAGTTGCGATGGTAATACGGTCTTTGACCTTCAAAGGATTGAAAAGTCCCGATTGGCAAGCGAATACCTTTTGCCTGTTCAGCTGACAGTGAGAAAAATGATCTTTGCTAATATAGATCAAACATAAACAGAAACTGTTGATTCACGTTGACACTGAAGTGGAAAATTGCAGGGACCAGTACGCTTTCTCTCTCTCTCTCTCTCTTCCTCTCTCTTTCTCTCTCTCTTTCTTTTTCTCTTTCTATCTCTCTTTCTCTCTCTCTTTCTCTTTCTCTTCCCCCCCCCCTCTCTCTCTCTTTCTGTGTGTGTAAGTAAGTGTAAGTATGAGTGTGTGTGTGTGTGTGCGAGTGCGAGTGTGTGTGCGAGTGAGAGTGCGAGTGAATGAGTGCATGTGTGTGATAGATTCATTGCGATTCACACTCACATACTGATTATCACCAAAAGCCAAATCATGACCGCAGTCATTACTGTCCACATTTAATCAAAATGAAAATAATGGAAAAAAAAATAGTCAAACGAACGTGTGGTAAAGGTAGCTTTGCAATAATGCATTTACATAGGAAGTATTACTGAAAATGACTTTGCCAAATAATCATCCTTGTTATCATTACTATTGTCGTTATTACTAGTTGATGTTCTCAATAAAGATATATTTATTGTAATTGCCATTCATAGTGGCCCTTTAATTGTTTGTTGTGATAGTTGTCATTGTAATTATTGTACTGATATAGTACTGATATCAATATTGCTGTTGAGGTTATTACTGTTTTAACTAATGTAGTTATACTAAACTACTATTAGTTATATAATTAAGATTAGCATATGTACTATTATACAAGAATTATCATTATCATTGTTAACTCATATTCAGGCTAATGAATATCAATTGCTGGTGTTGAAAAAATCCTTTCCTTTCAATAGCATTAACGATTATTTTCATAGTATGCATTATGTACTTAAATGTACATAGTGTACTTCAATTTTTCAATTTCTCAAAATGAATTTTTTGAAAAATACTTATATCTTCTTTCACTAAGGAGGAAGAAGAATATACATATAGATAAATATATATATATATATATATATATATATATATATATATATATATATATATATATATATATATATATATATATATATATATATATGTATGTGTGTGTGTAAATATAAATATTTATTAGCAAAAACAAATAATACAATACTAGTCTGATATATATTGCCAATTATATATTTCCTTAACTGAACACTACAGAATTCCAAGGATATTTCCCCAGCCATCTAAAATCAGATTTTTCATTACCCAAAACTCTATCCATTAAGGAATTTTTCTTTAAAGGGTTGCTTTCCCTTCAAAATCCCCAGAAATGCAACATTTAGTAGTTTTCAGATAAATACTTTTTATATACATCTATTGATTTAGGTGTAAGTTCTGGAATAAACACTGCTATATACTAAAAAACATTGAAGATGGATTTTATATGTATATACTGTATGTATATATATTAGGGCCAGTATATATATATATATATATATATATATATATATATATATATATATATATACATACATATATATATTATGATATATATATATATATATATATATATA
>NW_028234443.1:6450617-6460617 GCF_977035675.1 Penaeus japonicus
TATAATTTTAATTTACGCAAGATACCATAATTAATACATATATCTATACAATACATCTCGCATGACTTCTAGCTTAAAATTTGTAAAATGTTGTATTTGTAAGAATATACATATGTGATAATTTATAACTTATTCAAGACGCCTTGATAAATAAGTTATATATCTGTATGTTATCATTCATTTTAAGGCGATTAAATTAATATATGTACATGTAAAATGCTATAAATGGAAAAAGATAATACAGATCATTTTATGAATGTGTTTATGATTTACACAAAATACCGTAGTAAAAGTGACTATTAACATATTCCAGTTCATTCATAGAGAGTTTTACGTGGGAAACAATGTGATAACAAGGAATTCATTTGAATGTTTTCAGACCTTAACACCAAGCATTAAGTTTATTTATGCATGAATTCAATTTGACGTTTGTGAAGACTTACCCTTTTTGTGTGGATATCTGTATTATTATAGGTATCTATCTATCTATCTATCTATCTATCTCTCTCTCTCTATATATATATATATATGTGTGTGTGTGTGTGTGTGTGTGTGTGTGTGTGTGTGTGTGTGTGTGTGTGTGTGTGTGTGTGTGTGTGTGTGTGTGTGTGTGTGTGTTTGTGTGTTTGTTTGTGTGTGTGTGTATGTGTGTATGTATGTATGTATATATACATATAAAAGCAAATATATATAAATATATCTATCTATCTATATATATATATATATATATATATATATATATATATATATATATTACATTATATATCCTTAAAATCTCTAAAAGTCAATCTATTTTTAGAGATTTCTATCCTTGAGAAAAATGAGACACAATCTTGTTGCAACGGGTTCATGATATCTTA
Organism: Penaeus japonicus; assembly: GCF_977035675.1. Taxonomy (NCBI): domain Eukaryota; kingdom Metazoa; phylum Arthropoda; class Malacostraca; order Decapoda; family Penaeidae; genus Penaeus; species Penaeus japonicus. The sequence continues at coordinate 6,451,478 of NW_028234443.1, forward strand.
CTTTCTGCAATTTTCTCCCTGCCTTTTGCTGTCTACCATATCCTTCTTTCCTCTCCCCCCCCCCCCTGCCCTCCCCAGCCCTTCCCCCTACTCCCACCCCCCCTTCCCTCTATCTCTTTATTCTGTACTTTCAACTTTCTTTCCTCTTCCTTGTTGTTCTTTTTTTTATTTAACTCCTCCTTTCTTTTTTTTCTCTTCTCTCCTCCTTCCTCCTCCTCCTTCTCCTTATTCTTCTTCTTTTTTTTTCTCTTCTTCTTCTCCTCCTTCCTTCTTCCCTTCCTCTCTCTCTCTTTCTCTTTTTCCCTTTCTCTCTCTATCTCTCTCTCTTTCTCCCTTTCTCTCTCTCTCTCTCTCTCTTTCTCTCTCTCTCTCTCCCTCTTCCCTCCCTTCCTCCCTCCTCCATTGCCTTCCTTTGTCCCTTTACCCTCCCCCTAATCTCGTTTCTTCCTTCCCTCTCTCTTCTTTTTTTTTCTCCTCCCCCCCCCCCCCCTCCTTCCTCCTTCCTCCTTCCTCCTTCCTCCATAAGGAATTTTCTATCTTTCACCGTCTGTGCCCAAGGAAACGGAGACGAGAAAAAAGGTAAAAAAAATAAATAAAAAAAAAGAGAGAAAGAAAAAGAAAAAGAGAGAAAAAAAAAAACACGAAAAAACGGAAACATAAACAAAAACGAGAGGGTAAACTCAAATGGTTGTGGAAGCGAGTTATATACAAAGACTACACGATTTTTTGTTTTTGTTTTCGAAAACTAAGAGAATGCCCTTTGGTGAGTCTTCGTTGCGTGACTCTAGTTTAACATTTGGACTGTTTGATAGATATGCTCTGTACCTGTTATCAAGATTCTATCACTCATGGTAGTGGGTGTTGACAGGTTACTTACCCATATAACATATATTCATGAATGACTGGTCACTTGGAATGGATTTTCACGATTGCACCTACGCTCACATAAGCACACACATACATCAACATCCATACAGTGAAACACTAACTTACAGACTGAAAATTATCATTAAACAACAACAAAAATCACACAATACAGATATCACTGTATCACGAGCTGTATCTTAACACTTGTCTAACTTACAGCTTTGCGAATATATCTCAGGATTAAACAATAGCTCGTTGGCACATATATATATATATATATATATATATATATATATATATATATATATATATATATATATATATATACATATATATGTATATATACATATATATATATATATATATATATATATATATATATATATATATATATATATATATATATACACACACCCACACACACACACACACACACACACACAGATGCTTGTCCTACTTTAGTGTACTGTTACGTAAAGCTCCGTGGTTTTTGTTACTTTCTTACAGGTGTGTTCACTTAATTAGGTAAGAATCTTAGTCCTGGAAAGTGATAGCGAACCATGTACTTTAATTACTGTTTAGAGACATTATTACTACTTGGTAACTTGACATTATTGTGAAAGCATGTTTACAAAAGAACCGATATGAAGAAAAACATTCAAACTATAATGATTCATTATGAAGTTTAAAAGAACTTGGAAAAAAAGTTATTGAAAGTAAACTGCCAATAAAAACTCGATGACGTGAAAAACAAATCATCTTATATATCTATAATTATATTTATTCATCTATCTATATAAGAAATGAGGTCACACAAGGTTAATCACAGGCCACCTCCCACACACAATTATCGTTATTTAGTGCTAAAAGACGAGGTGTATATAAAGCTTCCGTAACACGTCACATAGCAATATAGGATCCATATCAGCTCATTATTTTCTTCATACAGTGTGACTGAAATATTGTTGTTTTATGGGAGGACAAAAAGATACTTTATTCTTTCGTATTTATGTACTGTCATGAACGAATACGAAACTTATAACCATCTACAATGAAGATAGCATGAAGAGGTAGGGAAGAGGAAGGAAACCAGTGCATATGACTATGAGTGCCACAGTAGAAGGCATCCCTACTGTCACAGGGGCACATTTTAGACCCTGGGTTTAAGTCGATACCCCTTCCTCTTCCTCGTTCTGCTTGCAAATCCTTCATCGGCGGTACTTTAGAGCAAGAGGTCAGCAACTTGCAGTGTCCCTTCGCTCTATAACGATAGTGCTTGCTAGAGACCGTGGATGGGTGTCATTCAAGGCTCTTTCTCCTGCTAGTGATAGAAGAAAGTAGTGTCATTTAGGTTTTGGATGTTAGGTTTGCTTAATATCACAGCAATTATAATAATTATCATTGCAATAGTCATCATCACTAATTCATTACTCATAGCACGATACAATACCACAGAGATTCAAAATCCCCGAACGTCATGTATGTCATGACGCCCGTCGTCAAGCCAAAACTCCTATGTCATGTATGCTATGACACCCACACGTAAGGGCTTAATGATCAGGTATATAAAATGTAGTTACAAATATTTTAAATTACTTAATGTTAGCTCATGACAGAAAGATTAGCAACAAAAGACAGAGAAATGATGACAAGCAAAATAAAACGAATGCTAAGAGTAACACAAGAAAAATACAATATTTTCATTTGTAAATCTAGTGCTCATTAAAATAACAAGAAGCTAATCATACATTATTGAATTAACAAAAATGAGGCTCTGGAAATAAAACCTTAAAAAAGTATGTTTAACAAATAGATGAATCTTGAGGAACATCAAAGAGAAAAGAAAAGAAAAGAAAAAAGAAAGAAAGAAAGAAAGCAAAGGTCACTCAAACAGAGAATCATAATATTTTCAAAACTGGATTAAGTCAAGGGGATAACACTATCCAAAAAAAGGGTTATATAAAACGCCGAGTCGGGTGTGTGTGGGTGTGTGAGTTCGGGGGGAGATGACAAGTAAGATGCAGCTTAGGTCATATATATATATATATATATATATATATATATATATATATATATATATATATATATATATATATGTGTGTGTGTGTGTGTGTGTGTGTGTGTGTGTGTGTGTGTGTGTGTGTGTGTGTGTGTGTGCATATGTTTATGTATATATACATATATACGTACATATATATGTATATATATACATGTATATGTACGTATATATGTATATATACATAAACATATGCACACACACACACACACACACACACACACACACACACACACACATATATATATGTATATATGTATATATATACATATTTGTATATATAAATATGTACATATATGTATATATATGTATGTGTGTATATATATATGTTTATATATACATATATATATATATATATATATATATATACATATATGTATACATATATATGTCAGGGGTTTTGTTATTATTCAAGGTCTTTTTGGCCCCTTTGGTTTCTTTTATGTATGATCCTTGGAATGATTAAGCCACTCGAGGTTAAAAAGCAAACTTGGTCATATCCAAACCACATATATTTACACTTATTTACAGCAACAAAATAAACAGAACACAACAAACAAAATATAGATATGGTAGCCTTTGTTTGGTATGAAGCAGGCGGTATTCTTGAGATTCAGGTTGTAACACCGGAAGTAGTGGCACCAGAGGTTGTGGAGCCAAAGGCTGTGGCACCAGAGCACAACTCGGGTCAGTTATGACAGCAATACCAGAACAGCAGTTTAACAGCTTTTATCTGCATTCACCTATGGAGGCTAGGAAAATAACATTGTAAAACTAGCAATAATATTCATTTTCACAATATAGTGTGTCAGGAGATAATATTAGTACATTACAGTATACTCACATGAGTGAATAGGCGAGAAGACCGGAGCTAAGTGACCGTCCATGCTGAGTGGGTCACCTACGTTGCTTTGGTGGCGGGAAATCAAAAAGGAATTCGCACACACACACCAACAAACAAACAAACAAACAAACAAACGACCAAATATATATATATGTATATATATATATATATATATATATATATATATATATATATATATATATATATATATATATACATATACACAGACACACACAATAACGCACATGTGTACATACATACAAATGAATGAATACATTAGTAGATTCGTCATTACTTACATTATCATTATCATCACCGCTTTTATCATAGCCATTGACAAATCAAACCACCATTTTGTTGTTAATATTTTACGAATAACGTTCCAGAAAAGGAAAAAAAGGAAAGAAAATAAAATAAAAAAGATAATGATAAGCGAAACATTTTCATCTTTCTTAAGGCAGAGCTATTACGCGTCCGCTCGCCCGTGTGAATGCCATGCAAATTGCACGAGAAACAATTTGCATGGCATGGCAGAAACACGAAATTCTTCATCTGCAGAACAAGGTGATTCATGCAAGATGAAGTTGGGTGCATGTTGATTAGAGATTCATGTCTCGGACTTGGATGCAATAAATCACTTTAAGGTGTTGCAGATATGCTGGGATTTATGTCACGTTTTGCTTTCTTTCTTGATGTATTGGAGAAAGAGAGAGAGAGTGAGAGAGAGAGAGAAAGAGAGAAGGAGAGAGGGAGAAATAGAGAGAGAGAGAGGGAGAAAGAGAGAGAGAGGGAGAGAGAGAAAGAGAAACCGAGAAGGAGAGAGAAAGAGAGAGGGAGAAAGAAACAGAGAGAGAAAGAGAGGGAGGGAGAGAGAGAGAGAGAGTTAATTTTTTTTTAAATAAAATGAAATATAATGATAACAATAGTACAAACTAAGGAATGCAATATACAATAATGTTTATCATTATGATGAAGACAACATATAATAATACCAATAAAAGATAACAGTAAAAATAACATCAATAACGCAAAGCTCAGAACCGAACATGAAAATACCTCCATTCTGCACCTTCGGAAAGTCACACTTTGCTGTTCTTCCACTGAAACCTTCACGGAAGCAATCTTTGGATGAGCAAATGCCCCCCCCCAAAAAAAAAAAAAAAAAAAAAAAAAAGAAAGAAAGAAAAAAAAAGTTAAATAAAAGGAAGAAAAAAAAAAAAGATAAATGTTTCGTGTAACGTCTGCGGAAACAGAACCATCCAGGTTGCATTCAACAACCACAATGCAGATCATTATGAGCACACAGTAAAAGCGAAAGTCGCTCATTGCAAGCGAGATTGCAAGATGCAGCGTCTTCAGTATCAGTATCACCTCCACAATGATCTGCCTTCCCAACGTTATTATTATCAGTATAACTACCATCACAATCGCGTTACTAGAATCATTATCACTGTTGTGTTATAGTATTAACTACCGTAATTATCATTATGAATTGTTACAGTACTCATAATCCACATCGCCAGAGAGATAATTAAAGTAATGGTTATTGATGTGGACACTATTGTGTATTTGCGTGTGAGTGAATATGGTTGTTTGTACATAATGTTTGTGAACTGTGTGTGTATGGGTCAGTCTGCGTGTGTATTTGGCGCTTGTGTCTGTTTGCTTGTATGTGTGTGAGATATGTGTGTTTATTTTGTCTTATCCTAACCACAGGCCAGGTCTAAGTGTGACGGTTCGTGAATGAATGTGTGAGTGAGTAAATGATTGAATGAGTGAGTGAATGAATGAGTGAATGATTGAATGAATGAGTGAGTGAGTGAGTGAATGATTGAACGAGTGAGTGAGTGTGTGAGTGAATGAGTGAGTGAGTGAATGATTGAATGAATGAGTGAATGATTGAATGAATGAGTGAATGATTGAATGAGTGAGTGAATGAATGAATGAGTGAGTGAGTGAGTGAGTTGAATCTTGCTCATTTCGCAAAGTCAGCACCCTGCACGGCGGAGATGAGTGCTGAGCTCAGGGCAGTCGCGTTTAACCGGGTTACATACTCAGTATTATCTGAGTAGATCTTTTATTCCGAACAAGAAATACGTGCATAAATGAACATTCTATGATAGTGACTCTTGCAATGTAATGCATACTGTATATACTGGGAACTAAATAAAAACATAAATTTCATTCCAGAAAACAACAGTGATGGATATAAAAGTGTGTGTGTCTGTGGCTCTCTCTCTCCCTCCCTCCCTCCCTCTGTGTGTGTATATATATATATATATATATATATATATATATATATATATATATATATATATATATATATATATATACGTATACATATATACGTATACATATATATATGTATATATATATACATTGATACATAGATACATACATATATATACATAGATACACACACACACATATCTGTGTGTGTGTGTGTGTGTGTGTGTGGAGAGAGAGAGATCTGATCGGCGTGAAGATAGATCGATAGAAATTGATTTAAATAGGCAGATAGAGAAAGAGAGAGAGAAAAAAAAGAGAAATTGAGAGAGAAAGATAGAGAGAGAGAAAGAGAGAGATAGAGAGAGAGATTAGAAAGGGAGAGAGAGAACGCAAAAAGAGGAACATCGGAAGTCTAAGTAGCCTACCTTTTTATTGAAAAAAAAAAAAAATCTACGTCAGCTGCTTTCAGGAAATTTAAAAACATTTCGACCAATCTTCGAGCAGTTCAGCAAAACCTGATTTTAAATATTCCGGACACTTATTCAATAGAGGAAATGCAACGAAGCAATTATCCTGCAAGATTGGTCTATCTTCCCTCACGATGCAAGCCACTGTGTTGCAACGATGGCGATGCTCATGCAAATCTAGGAAGAGGATGAGTTAGGACTTTTGTACATAAGAAAATGTACAATGAAAAGACTTGTGCTTCTGTACAGGGGTGTGCGTGTACTTGCCTGTTCTTGATGACGTGTGTGGATGTATGAGTACATTTGCCTTCTTTTGATAATTCTGTGGGTTTGTTATATTAAGGAAAGCAACTGGACTACTTTAATTATTTTGGTAGAAGCACACCCACCCCCCCCCCAAAAAAAAAAAAAAAAAAAATATATATATATATATATATATAGAATAAAATCAGTTTGAAATTCCGATCCTCCATTTAACTATTAGTTAGAGCTTCAAATTATCGAAGGATTTTGGTAACGATATCGATATATATACATATATACATTTAACGAATAACGTTCCAGAAAAAGAAAAAAAATAATAAAAAAAAGATAATGATAAGAGAAACATTTTCATCTTTCTTAAGGCAGAGCTATTACGCGTCCGCTCGTCCGTGTGAATGCCATGCAAATTGCACGAGAAACAATTTGCATGACCTGGCAGAAACACGAAATTCTTCATCTGCAGAACAAGGTGATTAATGCAAGATGAAGTTGGGTGCATGTTTATTAGAGATTCATGTCTCGGACTTGGATGCAATAAATCACTTTAAGGTGTTGCAAATATACTGGGATTTATGTCACGTTTTGCTTTCTTTCTCGATGTATTGGAGAGAGAGAGAGTGAGAGAGAGAGAGAAAGAGAGAAGGAGAGAGGGAGAAATAGAGAGAGACAGAGGGAGAAAGAGAGAGGAGGAGAGAAAGAGAGAGGGAGAGAGAGAGAGTGAGTGAGTTAGTTAATCTTTTCTTAAAAGAAAAAAAAATAAATATGATAATAATAGTACAAAGTAAGGAATACAATATACAATAATAATCATCATTATGATGAAAACAGCATATAATAATAGCAATAGGTGATAACAGTAAAAATAGCATTAATAATAACGCAAAGCTCAAAACCGCACATGAAAATACCTCCATTTTGCATCTTCGGAAAGTCACACTTTTGTGTTCTTCCACTGAAACCTTCGCGGAAGCAATCTTTGGATGAGCAAATGCCCCCCTCCCCCCCTCCAAAAAAAAAAAAAAAAAAAAAAAAAAAAATTAAAGAAAGAAAGAAAATAGTTAAAAAAAGGAAGAAAAAAAAGTTAAATGTTTCGTGTAACGTCTGCGGAAACAGAACCATCCAGGTTGCATTCAACAACCACAATGCAGATCATTATGAGCACACAGTAAAAGCGGAAGGCGCTCATTGCAAGCGAGATTGCAAGATGCAGCGTCTTCAGTATCAGTATCACCTCCACAAGGATCTGCCTTCCCAGAGTTATTATTATCAGTATAACTACCATTACTATCACGTTACTACAATCATCATCACTGTTGTGTTATTGTATTAACTACCGTAATTATCATTATTAATTATTACAGTAATCATAATCCACATCGCCAGAGAGATAATTAGAGTGATGGTTATTGATGTGGACACTATTGTGTACTTGCGTGTGATTGAATTAGCTTGTTTGTACATAATGCTTGTGAACTGTGTATATATGGGTCAGTCTGCGTGTTTATGTACCGCGCTTGCGTCTGTTTGCTTGTATGTGTGTCAGATATGTGAGTATATTTTGTCTTATGCTAACCACAGGCCAGGTCTAAATATGATGGTTAGTGAATGAATGAATGAGTGAGTGAGTGAGTTGAATCTTGCTCATTTCGCAAAGTCAGCACCCTGCACGGCAGAGATGAGTGCTGAGCTCAGGGCAGTCGCGTTTAATCACATACTCAGTACTATCTGAGTAGACCTTCATTTAGAACAAGAAATACCTGCATAAATGAACATTTTATAATAGTGACTCTTGCAGGATAATGCATACTGCATATATTGGGAATTAAATAAAAGCATAAATTTCTTTCCAGAAACCACAGTGATGAATAAAAAAAAAATAAATAAAAAGTAGACAGTGTGTACGCGCGTATGTGTGTGTGTTTGTTTCTCTGTCTCTGTCTCTCTATCTCTTTCTGTATATATATATATATATATATATATATATATATATATATATATAGTACATATATATATACTATATATATATATTATATATATATAATATATATATATGTTATATATATATACTATATATATATATATATATATATATATATATATATATATATATATATCACATATACATACATACATACAAATATGTACATAGATACATATGTGTGCGTGTTTGTGGCGTTTGTGTGTGTGTGGGGGGGGGTTGAGTTAGAGAGATCTGATCGGCGTGAAGATACATCGGTAGAGATTAATTTAGATAGGCAGATAGAATAAGAAAAAAAATGAGAAAGAGAGAGAGAGAGAAAGAGATGGATATATATAGAGAGAGTAGAAAGAGAGAAGAGAGAAAGAACACAAAAAGAGGAACATCGAACGTCTGGGCAACCTACCTTTTTATAAAAAAAAATAAATAAATAAA
>NW_028234443.1:6473117-6475617 GCF_977035675.1 Penaeus japonicus
GATTTTTGTCGGTCTTGTGATAAATGTCAAAGAATGTCACACAAAGGGAGAGTGAAACCCGTTCCCCTTAAGCAAATGCCTATAATGACGGAGCCTTTTTCTCGTGTTGCCATAGATATAGTGGGTCCACTAAGTCCTCCCTCTGATGATGGTCACAAGTATATTCTAACCCTTATAGACTTCGCCACAGGCTTCCCTGAAGCAATTCCCTTGAGAGAGATCGACTCAGTATCTGTCGCGGAAGCGTTATTAGTAATATTTTCCAGGGTAGGTATCCCCAGAGAAATTCTTTCTGACAGAGGCACACAGTTCACTTCGCAATTAATGGGTGAACTTCACAAACTGTTGGGTATCAAACCTCTGTTTACTACTCCATATCACCCCAGTGGAAATGGTAGGGTTGAAAGGTTTCATTGTACACTGAAAGCCTCGCTTCGAAAGTTGTGTGTGGACAAACCAAGAGATTGGCACCGATATCTCATTCCTACTTTATTTGCCCTCAGAGAAATTCCGAGTGACAGAACAGGATTTTCTGCCTTCGAACTCCTGTATGGTCGTGCTGTTCGAGGTCCTCTAACAGTGTTGAGAGATCTGTGGGAGGACAAGAGTATCAAAGATGACGAGAGATCTTCCTTCCAGTATGTGATAGAGCTCAGGGATAAGCTTGAGGAGTGTGCGAAGATAGCAGCTCGTAATGCTGACATCAGCTCCACAAGGTATAGATCTTATTTTGATATTAAGTCCCAAGATCGTTCTTTTAATCCAGGTGACGAAGTGTTGGTACTCTTACCGGATACTGCTAATAAACTTCTGATGACTTGGAGTGGTCCACATATCGTGATGGAGAGGAGGAATAAGGTCAACTATTTGATAAAGGAAAATGGACAGCCCAAACTTTATCATGCAAATCTTCTAAAAAGGTATCACAGACGAGCTAACGTTTCTCTGGCACAGGTAATAGACGAAGTCGAATATCAACATAGCTGTCCAGGTATGCTTGATGTTGCTCAATCATGTGTGGTAGATGTAGAAAGTGATGAGTATCCTGTTACACCTGATGGTAGAGAAGATTCCCTACGATCTAATGACATTTCATGTGCGGAAATTAGTTCAGAACTATCCCAAGATCAGCAGTGTGACATCCATAATCTGATAAAAGATTTTTCAGATGTGTTTTCGGAAACTCCAGGTTGTACATCTCTTATTGAGCATGACATCACCCTCAATACTACCGAGCGCCTGAAGCCTAAGATATATCCTATACCCCTTCATCTGCAATCACCTTTTGAGGAAGAGGTAGATCAACTACATAAGCAAGGAATCATTAGGTTATCATCGTCTCCTCATTGTTCCCCCGTGGTAATGGTACGGAAATCCGATGGTACGTATCGAATGGCTATAGACTATAGAAGCCTTAACTCTGTCACAGTTTTTCATGCTGAACCCGCCTGTAAAATAGAAGATGATCTCCATAAGTTTAATGGTGCTGTATATTTCTCCGAGCTAGACTTGACAAAGGCTTATTATCAGATTCCACTCTCTGAAAGATCTAAGCCCCTGACAGCTTTTCCAACACACAAAGGTTTAATGGAGTTCTGCAGGCTACCATTCGGGTTAGTAACTGCTTGTGCTACCTATGTTAGACTTATGAGGCTCATTCTAGTAGGATTACCAAATGTAGCATTTTATTTTGATAACATTTTCATTTATGCTAAGGAATGGAAACTACATCTAGAAGCTATTGTCTCAGTACTTGAACGTCTGCGAGATCACAACTTGACAGTTCGACCCTCAAAATGTCGGTTTGGGTTTAATGAAATAAGATATTTAGGTTTTGTGATAGATGGTAAACATCTGAAACCCCAATGTGACAAAATAGATGCTCTGATGCAAATTCCAACACCCACTACTAAGAAGACACTTCGATCTTTCCTTGGTATGATTTCTTTCTATCGTATGTTTATTCCTCAGGCATCCGAACTAACTGCTCCATTATCCGATCTATTACGTAAGAACGTAAGGGAACCTTTGCTGTGGACGAGTGAGCTGGCTGAAAGGTTTGAGAAGTTGAAGTCGATATTGTGTCAGTTTCCTGTTCTCAAACTACCTGATTCTAATATACCCTTCATACTCCGAACAGACGCTTCTGATTGTGGACTTGGTGCTGTACTGCTCCAATACTTAGATGATTCTCCGTTCCCGGTGGCTTACGCAAGTAGAAAATTATTAGATCGTGAGAGAAAGTACTCTACGATTGAACGTGAGTGTCTGGCTATCCTATTTGGTGTTCAAAGATTTGAATATTACCTAAAAGGGAAAGAATTTATCCCAGAAGTAGATCACAAGCCACTAGTGTACATGAATACAGCGAAATCTTCTAATGATAGACTGGTAAGATGGGCCTTGTGTTTGCAGTCCTTCAGGTTCAGAATAGTTCATGTTGCAGGGACTGATAACGTAGGTGCTGATCTCTTAAGCAGGTCAGGTAAATGACTACCGA
>NW_028234443.1:6513117-6515617 GCF_977035675.1 Penaeus japonicus
GACAGACATCAGTTTCCTCCCCTTTATCGAAGAGGATAATGATGTCAAGTTGAGGAGAGGAGGACATCTTATGACGTCATTCGACACTTGACCGAATTTTTTATTGTGACTTTCTCTTATTTTTCATCTCTCTCTTCTCTCCTCTTCCAAATTTTCTTTTCTCTCTCCTTCTCTCGTGTTATATCCTTTTCTCTCTCTTTCTTTACTATCTAACTTTGAGCAAACGTTTTGCAGCATTATGCGCGGAAACGAACTTACCTAAGATATTCCTTACAAATTTTACGAAAAGAAATAGTGAAATAAACCGGACGAAAGAGATGGAAAAGACTCATATAATATCGTCCTCTTCTCTTTGTTGCATTTATAAGAGGAGACGTATCTTCCATGAGGAAAATTGGACAGTCGGAGAGGACATAAGGCTGGACATTGTTTGGTCTCCCATGGATTTTATAGAGACGCTTTATGCACAAATACCGTCCGAGCTTGGATATATATCTGTCCCTATATATATTCATCTATCTTTTTATCTCTCTCTCTCTCTCTCTCTCTCTCTCTCTCTCTCTCTCTCTCTCTCTCTCTCTCTCTCTCTATCTCTCTATCTCTCTCTCTCTCTCTCTCTCTCTCTCTCTCTCTCTCTCTCTCTCTCTCTCTCTCTCTCTCTCTATATATATATATATATATATATATATATATATATATATATATATATGTATATGTATGTATGTGTATGTGTGTATGTGTATGTATACACACACACATACATGTTTGTATATGTATATATATATATATATATATATATATATATATATATATATATATATATATACATAGAGAGAGAGAGAGAGAGAGAGAGAGAGAGAGAGAGAGAAAATAAAGAGAAAGAGAGAGAGAGAGAGAGAGAGATAGAGAGAGAAAAAAATAGAGAGAGAGAGAGAGAGAGAGAGAGAGAGAGAGAGAGAAAGAAAGAAAGAAAGAAAGAAAGAGAGAGAGAGAGAGAGAGAGAATGAAAGAGAGAAAGCGAGAAAGTAAGAGAGAGAGAGAGAGAGATAGAAAGACAAACAGGTAGACTAACAGACATAAAGAGAGATGATGAACAGACAACCCAAGACTGTGAAAGAGAAATATAAGTTGAGAGAAAGAGGGGGGAAAAGAGGAAAAAGATTGAGGCATCACCCACACCTTAATTCTTCAACGAAAGCCACCGATATTGGGAACCGCAGACTTAACCTTCTTACTATAATGACGTGCAACTTTGCAAGAGACAAGAAGAAACAAAAGCATGACCAGGGTATTGACGACAAAATACAGTGGGGTATGTTGCTAAGTGATGCAACCAGAGCGCTTTCTCTCTCCGTTTCTTGTTTGCAGCTCTCTTGCTTTCTTCTTCTATTTCTTCTATTTCTTCTTTTTCTTCTTCTACTGTGTTCACGCCCATATCCATGACCAACAACTTTCCTTGTTCCCCCCTCCCATCTTCTCCTCTCCCCTCCTCTCTCCCCCCCTCCCCCACCTCCCCCCGTGTAACTTTGCGATTCTCATATTTTTCTTTTCTTTTTCTTTTTTTTCTTTTTATTTATTTATTTATTTTTTTTTTTTTTTTAGCGTTGCATATCCAAAAAGAGGATTGCAAAGAAAGGAAAGAAGACGTAAGTGGATAATAAGTGTTTGAAAAAAAGAGGAAGGAGAATGGAAAGGATATTCATATATTTTTCAAAATCAATATTCCATCAACAGCCGCATGAAATCCTTTATCATATATGCTTCTTCAACTTTTTTGTTTTACTATTATTATCATCATAATTATCCTTTATCATCATCAATATCTTTATTATTTAAGCCATCGATGCTTATCCACAGTGTGAGAGAACGTGAGTAAATACAACATATAAAATCACAAGATACCAAGTAATATTAGTAAAACACTGTTAAGAGGCACTAAGACACAGGAAATAAATACCGACACGGAAAAGGAATAAATACACCGAAATACAATCCTTGAAAAAAAAAAAAAAATGGACAGGAAAGGAAAATTGTAAAAATTTCTTGCTTGTGTCCTAGTTATAAAAAAATATATATATATATATATATATACATATATACATATATATATATATATATATATATATATATATATATATCTATATATATATATATATATATATGACTATGTGTGTGTGTGTTTGTAAAAAAAAAAAGAAAAAAAGATAGGATTGCTCCGTCAAAGGAAAATAAATATTGCGTCAGTCCTAGTTAAAAAAAAAAAAAGGATTGTTCTACCGTGACTATATAATTTTGCAACATGTTTCAGAAATTAACAATAGCTGGAACAAAGCATCTTTAATAATGACAGGTACGATATTGTACAGGCTTCAGAGCACACTCTTTCATCACAAAGAAATTCAAATCATTCCAAAAGAAACACAACGGGAAAGTAGTCAAAAATATAAAGGAAATTCAGAATCATAAAAAAAATTATACATAATTGATAGGAGAGCCAATC
>NW_028234443.1:6528117-6530617 GCF_977035675.1 Penaeus japonicus
CCTCCCACCCTCTTCCCCCTCTTCCCCTCCTCCTCCTCCTCCTCCTCCCCCCCTTCCTTAATAGCCATCTGCAGGAGGTAATTAGCAGCTCGATCGGTTCCATCACGTTGCTCTGCATGAGATCACGTTCATTCACGAAGGAGGAACTAACTGTGCATGAGCAATTTGCAAGAACTCTCACCCTTTCACATTTCCGTTTGCATATTTTTTCGTTTGATTTTATTTATTTATTATTTTTTTAATGCTCACAAATCAATGCTTCTCATTATCAGTAATTGTTGTTTTGTTTATATGTATAGATATGATCATCTTCATCTGCATTATCATTATCATTATCATCATCATAATTATCGTCATTATCATCTTCATCATCAGTTTCATCAACTTCATCATAATCGCTGTCATTATCATTAGTTATAATGATAATAAGGATAATGATAATAGTAATTAATATAAAGATACTACCACTACTACTACTACTACTGCTACTACTACTACTACTACTACTACTAATAATAATAATGATAATGATAATAATAATGATGATGATAATAATAATGATAATGATAATGACAATAATAATAATAATGATAATAATAGTAGTAAAAATAATGATAACAATAATTATGATATTAATGATAACAATAATAATAATAATCATGCAACTAATATTCATATCATCATCAATATCATCATTATCATCATTCCATCATCATTCAACTAATCATTATCATAGCCATTTAACATATCATTTACTCTCACTGTAATTTTCGTTACAATCATTTCATAAACAAACATACATCGACCAGTATTTACAACCACCATCGATAGCAGGTGCAACATCACCAATAATTGCAGCAATAATGTTGCAATTATGACACTACAACCAAAACCGCATTACGATTACCAATGAGCATAATCTACCACAATTGCTGCTTCAACAACCACTTTTTAAAGAGCATAGTGGTTGTTAATCCTTATCCCTTATATCAATGTTTATGCCTCCATTTATTGCATTTCCTATGACGTGTATCTTCGCTCGTTGCTCTTATTAGTTTTGCTCGTTGAATCGCGTTCCTATGCGACTCTCAAAGGTATACTATTACTACTACTACTACTACTACTACTACCACCACTACTACTACTGCTGCTGCTGTGTGTGCGTGTGTGTGTGTGTTTGTGTTTGTTTGTGTGTGTGTTGTGTGTGTGTATGTGTGTGTGTGTGTGTGTTTGTGTAAATGTAAATGTGAATGTGAATGTGAATGTGAATGTGAATGTGAATGTAAATGTACATGTAAATGTAAATGTAAATGTAAATGTAAATGTAAATGAAAATGAAAATGTAAATGTAAATGTAAATTGTGAATGTGAATGTGAATGTGAATGTGAATGTGGGTGTTGGTGTGGGTGTGGGTGTGGGTCTGGGTCTGGGTGAGAGTGTGTGAGTGAGTGAGTGTAAGTGTGAGTGTGAATATGAGTGTGTGTGTGTGTTTGTATGTATGTGTGTGTGATCATTTTTTTTCTTTATGATGCAACATAGCCATTTCATATGCCTTTCATATCCATTGACATGTGAATCAATAATACAAACCTTTAATCACCTATACATCATAGACATATATATCTTCAATCATTGTATCTAGATAGCAACTTTCTCTTTCTCTCTCTCTCTCTCTCTCTCTCTCTCTCTCTCTCTCTCTCTCTCTCTCTCTCTCTCTCTCTCTCTCTCTCTCTCTCTCTCTCTCTCTCTCTCTCTCTCTCCTCTCTCTCTCTCTCTTTTCTTTCCATTTAAAAAAAACATCTAACTCGACGTGACCTCAAATGCCCTAGTGCCAAATGTATCTCCGTGGTGGGAGGTCATTAACTCTCATTAGGTTTATAATGCTAGTTTATAAGGCGTTGTGCTAGTGGGACCTGAGTGTTGTGTTTGGCTTGATTGTATTGCATGAGAATGTATGGTGTCAGGTTAAAAGACATCCTGTGTTTGGGCAATGGACACAGACGGTAGGGTCGTCAAAATTGGTTGTAGTGTGGCAGGTGGAGCGAGGTAATGGGTAATAGATAGAGAGAGAGAGTAGCTAGCGAGATAGATAGGGAGAGAAGGTGAGAATTGGGTGTGTGTAGGGGAGAGATATATAGTGAGTGAAAGAGAGTAAGAGAGAGAGTAAATGAGTGAGTGGATGAGTAAGAGAGAGAGAGAGAGAGAATGAGTGAGTGGGTGAATGGGTGGGTGGGTGAGTGAGAGAAAGTGAGTGAGTGAGTGAGAGAAAGTGAGTGAGTGAGAGAGTGAGTGAGTGAGTGAATGAGTGAGTGAATGAGTGATTGAGTGAGAAAGAGAGAGAGAGAAAGAGAGAGAGAGAAAGAGAGAAAGAGAGAAAGGGAGAAAGGGAGGAAGAGAGAAAGAGAGAAAGAGAGAGAGAGAGAGAGAGAAAGGGAGAGGGAGAGGGAGAGAGAGAGAGAGAGAGAAATGGAGAATGAGAGATAGAGAGAAGAGAGAGAG
>NW_028234443.1:6543117-6545617 GCF_977035675.1 Penaeus japonicus
TCTCTCTCTCTCTCGTCTCTCTCCTCTCTCTCTCTCAATATCTCTCTCTCTCTCTAAAAAAAAAATCTATAGGAGAACTATTACAATAATCTTTAGATATTGCTAAAGTGTTTCACTTCCATTGGAAAAAAAGACGACAATTGTCAAATTAAAGCTTTACCGTATTAATGTTTCCTTGGCTTCGAATTCGGTTTCCAATATCTTGTCGGCGTGAACTGTTTTTGCCGCTTTGTTTATGACTAACTTATTGATTATTTACAATTCCGTTATCGTCGTGTGTGTGTTGTTTAATATATAGATATATATATATATAATATTATATATATATAATAAATATATAATATATACATAACTAAAACATATATATATATATATATAATATATAAATCATATATATATATATATATACATATTCATACATATATATAAATATATAAAATATAAATTATATTTATATATATATAAATATATATTAGATAATATAATAATATATAATATATAATATATATATATATATATGTAATATATTTTATATAATAAATTTATATATATATAAATATAGATAAAAATATATTATATATAAATATAATATAATAAATCAAGTCTGGCTGCAAGTTTGCTGCTTTAAGAGCGTGTTAGTAATGAAAAGTTTGACACATAAATGCATTATAATCTGTAGATATCTATATAATTATATTAAATATATATTATATATATATATAGATATAATATTATATATATATATAATAATACATATATATGGGTATATTTATATATATATATATAATATATATATATATATATCTAAATGTAAAAATATAATATAGGATATATATAAAATAATAATAAATATATAGATAGATATTTTATTTATTTATGTGTGTATGTAAAATGTAATATTTAATATATATATATATATATATAATAATAATATTTATTTAATTATATATATAGATTTGTATATAATATATATATATAATATATAAATATAATATATTTGTATAATAATATATATATATAAAGATATATATAATATATATATATATATATATATATATATAATATATATATATATACTGTGGTGTGTTGTGTTTATTTGTAAATATATGGTGTAGTATGTATACGTGTGTGGTTCCATTAATTCCATTTCTCCTTCCCTTCCCTCCGATCTTTTTCCTTAGGACCATCACCTTTTCCTAAAAAAAAGAAATAACCTAAATGCTTTCGAGAATAAAATGTATGTTCTCATCTCCCGTGGTCTTAACAAGAAAATAAACACTCTAAAACACTTCCTAAATAAAGTGTTTTATAGGGATTAATGATACCTTAACAGTAACCCCGAGAAGGATAAAACGTATCGTAAACAGTGTTAATCTAGTGTGATAATACAAACGTTCATATCCACTACCCACCACAAGAAAGGTTTTTGTATCCTGTTATATAGGTATGTTAGTATCATAAAGACTAATTATAAAAATGAATATCAATAAGGTCTAGGTTTTAGAATCCCCTTCTGATGACCTGAATTATCAATAGTTTTATATTTGTCACAATAATATTGAAGATACAGTTCAATAGCTGTATGTTTTAGGTCTACAGCAATTTGTATTAAAGGTTGGGTTTTGTTTGTACCAACGAACTGAGCAATAACACTTTGTATCAAAATTGTATAACTGTTCCTATGAGCATATGGTTGTGTGGGAGAGCAGAGATCCACCCACTTCAATTACTAAAAGGACCGATATCTCCCCAAAATAATTTCATACCTCCCCCCCCCCAAAAAAAAAAAATAATAATAATAAAAAATAAAAATAATTAAAAAAAAAAAAATGAAGGGTACTTACTTACGTCCCTGACAAAGCTGCAAATATAATACAATTATTCTACCTCATTATTTACAGGATTCTAAATTATATAAATTACCAAATACCCGACCACAAAAATGATTATCCCTATGATATTGCGTCACACCGTGGGCTAGCATATGGGGGAATTATCTCAATTTTCGGTTGTGATATAGCCCATTTTTCATCCTTGTGGTTGTCATATAATACATCCGACCAAAAAATCCTTAGGGAGGTAATTACCGATGCAATAAAAACCCTGGCTCCATTTAAGTGGCCGAAATACACACCCCACCTGCATGTTAACTTTAAATCATATGTTATAAATATATATACAATATATTATATATGTATATATATATATATATAATAATAAATATATATAAATAAATATATATATATATATAAATATGCAAAATATATATATACCATATATATATATAATATATATATAAATAAATAATATATAAAATTATATGGATCTAAAAAATATCATACATACATATACATACCATATATATTTTTATATAATATATATATATATATATATTATATATATATAAAATAATATTATATATATATATATATATACATATAATAAGTGTGGTGTGTGTGTGTGTGTAGTGCATATATATATATATTATATAGATATATAT
>NW_028234443.1:6560617-6565617 GCF_977035675.1 Penaeus japonicus
ATACATACATACATATATATATATATATATATATATATGTCACACTCTTACTCAGGAATTTATGTTTATTTCAGAGCAATTAATTATAATGGAATATATTTATTACTTTTTCCATATAACCAGTGTGAATGCAATATTATTTTAAGGTCTGCAATATTACTTTATTATAGTTTTATTCTCGTCTATTGAGAAAGGAAACTGCGAGCCACTGACGATTTATAATTAACGGAAAGATAAATGCAAGAAATAACTTCAACATTTATTATTTATTATTCACTATGCACACAATACATTATCATTTAATGAATGATGCCCTACACAATCACCCCACTCACTCACCTTTCGCATTACATGGTAATCCTATCACTATAGTAGCACAGTCACTTCACAAAGTCATGTCAAAGTAGTCATTTCACCGATATTTATTTCACAATATTCAGTCACGTATCCCGAATCATTTCAAAGTTCGCACTGCACAACTCAAGCCTTATAAGTTCAGTACTTAATTATTTATCCTATAGTTTCGTTACTTAGTTTTCAGCACTTTATATATATATTTATATATGTAGATATATCTGTATCTGGATTTTCTAAGGAAAGCAGCCAAAAGGGTCAAAACACGTCCTTTTCAGCCGGTGGTGAACAGCGATCTCTCTTCCTATGCAGTCGCTTAGGCCTAAGAAAGTTGCTACCGCCAATAAGACATTTGCTAGTTATGTCAAGCTTTCTTACCCGCGGGAATATTTACATACACTAACGAGGATAACCACCCTTTACTCGACCATACAGCAGTCACACCTTACATTCGCTAATATTCGTATTTTGTATATAGATAATTGTATTTATTTATATACGGTTACGTTAATTAATTGTAATTATCGTGACATTACCCCCACCTAAAGTATATGCTCAAAACTAAAGAGGAATTCTTCCTGTCAAATAATTTTCGTGCAGGAAAAAAAAGAATACTCTTGAAGTGATGGCTTCTCTTCTTCAAGGGTTAGAGTCTGAATTGACAGCATGCGTGGGAACCAAGTAGCATACTGGTCTTCGCATCTCAGCTGAAAGTCGAGAAACACGTATATAACATATGTAGGATGTTTATGTCCCTAACCTTCATATGATGGAGCACAAAATTGAATTTAACTATAGAAATAACAGCAATAAATTAGATATATAATATCACATAGATTAAGTTATGATCCTATTATATGTATATGCAAGCTATTTCACGTATTTCAAATTTTGTGTTTCATGAACATTCAAATAATCATAGAACTATACTTCCTTTAGACTAAAACAGTGTAGACTGTTCCTCAGTCGATGCTCTGCTTCCGTTTTTAATGATTCTGCAGCTGAGGTCCCGGGTTGCGAGAAGTTTCCGATCGGCTGTCCTCAAGGTCACTACTGCTTCCGCTGACAAGTCTCGAGAGAAGGTCAGCTCCGACGTTGTCTGATCCTTTGATGTAGCGGATAGTGAACTCAAACTGCTGAAGGTAAAGCGCCCAGCGCATCAGGCGCGCATTGGTCGTCTTCGAACGTTTGATTTGAGAGAGAGGCATGTGGTCCGTTTCCAGCGTGAACCTGGCGCCACACAAGTAGTAATAAAACTTGTGAATCCCCTCTATGACAGCCAACAGTTCTCGTTCAACTGTCGAGTAATTGCACTCAGCTTTGGAGAGTCTACGGCTATGATAAGCGACGGGAAACAATCTGCCATCAAATTCTTGCAGAAGAATTGCTCCAACACCTTCTCCCGACGCATCCGTCCGCAGTGTAAAGGGTTTATCTTTCGATGGAAGCCGTAAAATTGGTTCAGAACACAGGATCTCCTTGAGTACGATGAAGGATCTCTCCTGTGCTGCACCCCACACCAACTTGTTACTGCAATCTTTCTTCAGGAGGTTAAGTAGCGGGAGAGAAATTTGCGTAAAATCTTTGATGAAGCTCCGGTAGTACCCAACGAGTCCGAGGAAAGAACGAAGCTGGCGTTGATTGGTGGGCTGTGGTGCCATGCAAATCTTCTGTATTTTCTCTTGCTGACACTCGCATTTGCCATCTCCAATAGTGTGACCAAGGAAGTGTGTTCGTGTGAACGCAACCTCACACTTGCTTGGTTTAAGAGTCATTCGGTGATGAGATAATTTTCTGAAGACTATATCCAGAAGCTTATGATGCTCAGCTAAAGTTGAAGTATGGATAAGAACATCATCCATGAATATTTCTACTCCCGCAATGTCTCCTAGTACCTGACGCATGCACCGATTGAAGACTGAAGGAGAGTTGGTTAATCCGAAGGGGAGTACTTTATATTGATACAGTCCACAAGGAGTCTTGAAGGCGGTTATCTTCCTGCTCTCTGGATGCAAAGGAATCTGGAAGAATCCTTTAGTAAGGTCCAGTTTTGTGAAATACTTTGAACCAGATAAACGCGAGAAGATAATGCGTTGATCAGACATTGGTTCTGCTTCAAACTGAGTAGCTGCATTGACACGACGATAGTCTCCGCAAATCCTGATGTCTCCTCCTTTCTTCTTAACTACGACTATAGGTGAACAATAAGAGCTTTTGGATGGTTCAATAATTCCAATAGCTTCCAGCTTCTTTATCTCTTTGATTACCAAGTCGACATACCGTAAGGGTATGGGATATGGCTTGGTACGAACTGGCTCTTTATCACGAAGTACGATTCGATGCTCTTCCACCTTGGCAACTCGGGGTTGATCAGAGAATATTTCGTGGTATTTCTGGATGATCTCTTGGAGGTCTGCCTTCTGGTGGTCATCTAGCTTCGGATTTATAATTAGGTTCTCTGGTCCTTCCATCGAATCAGCCTCAGGAGTCAGGGGCTGACTGAATCCAGAGTCTTCAGGTATAATGGTTGCAGTGCACTCGTACTGCTTGAAGTTATCAATGTTCATCTTAGTGGACGAGCGTCGACGACCATTCACACTGCGTCGACGGTCTCCTGCTTGCTGCTGACGAGTCTTGTGGCAAGTCTGGGGCGCAGGGGAGAATCTTGGGAAGTACTTCTTTATCATGTTAATGTGGAAGCGTTTCCTCTCATGACCTATTTCTACGATATAGTTAACGTCTGAAACTCGTTTAATAATCGTATATGGTCCACTCCACTGTGCTAAGAGCTTGTTTGTGCTTGTAGGCAGCAATATCAAACACTGATCTCCTTCCTCGAGAGTGCGAAGCTTGGCCTTCCTGTCGTAATAGGACTTTTGAGTGGCCTGGCTTTTCAAAAGTTCCTCCTTGGCGAGTTCGCATGTAGAGTGCAAACGTTCACTCAGATCAAGAACATACTGATAGGAGGAAGTGATTACTGGGTCGTCCTCATTGTTGTCCCACACTTCTCTCAAAACCTGCAATGGACCCCTCACTGGCCTGCCATATACCAGCTCAAATGGAGAGAATCTTAGGGAACTCTGCGGTGCTTCCCTGTAGGCAAATAGCAGCGGTGCCAAGAAACGAGGCCATTCCCGTGGTTGGTCTGCTGCCATGCGCTTGAGCATCTTCTTGAGTGTTCCATTAAACCGCTCACAAAGTCCATTCCCTTCTGGGTGGTATGGTGTCGTCCTCATGCCTTTTACCGACAGGAGCTTCCAAGTCTCTTCCATCATGGCTGATGTAAACTGTGTGCCCCTGTCACTCAGTACTTCCCTCGGTATGCCAATCCTGCAAAACACGTTGAAGAGCGCCTCTGCAACCGTAGCAGCCTCTATGTTTTTCAGGGCGACAGCTTCCGGCCATCTCGTCGCAAAATCAACAATGGTAAGGATGTACTTCGACTTGTCATCGGCACTTGGCATAATGGGACCAACAATATCCACAGCAACGCGGGAGAACGGTTCCGAAATCACAGGGAGCGGCTGTAGGGGTGCCTCGGTATTTCGTCCCTTATCAGTGGTCTTCTGGCAGACGTCGCAGGAACGGGCGAGTCGTAAGATCTCGGCCCCCATTCCGGGCCAGAACATGGTGGTTTGAATTCGAGCGAGAGTTTTGGCTGCTCCCATGTGACCGCCCAGTAGAGAGTGGTGCCCCAACCTGAACACCTGTTGGCGGCAACCAGCTGGAACGACGAACTGCAACTTTACTTCGCCCTGAGGCAAGACAGTTCGTCGATAAAGTCGATTATTACGCCATACAAAGTCTGTCTTGATCCCCTTGTAGAGACGGACGTGACGTTGCTCAGCGTATTCACGTAGCTTGAAAAGGGTGGCGTCATTTTTCTGCTGCTCTGCAATGTCCTCGCCCTTAAGTAATGTCTCGAGACCTTGCGGACTTGCCAGTGGTGTGCTGTTCTCAGAGCGACGTGCAGCGGCTCTCGTTGTGACAGCAGCACTGGTCTGATCCGCAATTTCTTCGGATGAGGTCAGCACATCACGAACTGCAGGGGATTCTGACATAGGGGTGACATCTCGTGCAGGAGGCCCATTCTCCTCTGCCGTTTGTGTCATCGCGTCCTTGCCTCCTTCCTCCTGCGTCTGGGTCTGGACTTCGCTTGCCGGGACCATAGTGGCTCCAGGCACATTGCCCAGGACAAAATCGAAGGCGGGGCTATCCATGACAGCAGCAGTCACAGTGCCTGTAAAGTAAGGGGACTGGCAGAAAACTTTTGCCTCACGAACAACTATTTGTGAACCATCAATCATTGTAACATGAACGTTTTTGCCAGTATAATCCTTTCTTTTTACATACCTTTTCCTCACTACGCAGCCTGTAGAGCCAGAGTCTCGCATGATAACTGCTCTGCGACCCTGGACTAAACCCTCAGCAGTAGACAACCTCTTACTGGTTGCTGAAGGCCGAGTAACAGGAGAGCTGGCACAGAGTACATGGTGGCCGAGTGCCAGGCCAGACATGAGTTCAGCTGGCTCCTCCTGTTCTTGAGAACTGTTCACTGTAGCAGAGTGTGAAGACTGGTAGAACGGCTTCTTTTCACTTCCCTTTCGTGGCATATTGAAGGGCTGATACTTCTGCTCTCCCGACGA
>NW_028234443.1:6578117-6580617 GCF_977035675.1 Penaeus japonicus
AATTTCGCTATCTTTCTGCATCAGTGATTCACAACCTGAGACAAATTTGCTACCTCGAGGTTAAGATTAGAAAAAAAACATGAACTTTAGATAAATTTATGTCAATATGACGGTATAACTTGTACTCGGTTGTATTAACTTAAAACAAAATTAAATAGTTGCGTTTTTACTGTGAATATTGTCTATGACATTTTCTTTTACCTTGTCAGATCTTCAAATATTTCCATCTTTGTTAATTATGAGGAAATAACAAAAGGAAAAACTGTGAGAATCATTACTCAAAACCTATCATAAATAGCTTGGTAATATAACAGTATCTGGCGGAGAGAGTTTCGCATTGTTGAAAGCCTTCATGTTGCCAAGCAAATGCATGTTATCACTAAATGATCACAGACTGTTACATTAGCGAAGAGCATTAGGGGAAAAGCCTCGAGGGTTTGATTAAGCGAGATTGCTCTTTGGGAATACATTGGGGTGTGTTCTCGCTGATGGTTCTCTCTGTGGGGCTGAGTGGATGCTCAACTATTAGTGTTTTTTTTTTTTTTTTTTTTTTTTTTTGTCAAATAGACTAATGTCAGTTATTTTGGCTATGAAAGCAGTGATTTTTTTGTCTATATTGCATATATATATTGAGATGTATGTATGCACGAGTCTGTAGGTGTTTGTTTGTTTGTTTGTGTGGTATGTGCGTTTTTGTCTTTATGTGTGTGTGTGTGATTGCGTGTGCTTCCTCAAGAGAGGAGGAGAGAAAGAGAGAGAGAGAGAGAGAGATCAATAGAGAGGGAGTGACAGACAGACGGACATACAGATATAAAGCTGTCCACAGTCGATTAAAAAACACACACAAAAAAAAAAAAAATTGTCTTAACTCTTGAAAAAACTTATCCATGCATTAGTGATTATTTTAGCTTCCATTTCAGCTTTCATGGAGAACAGGTGGAGCAAAAAATGATGTTTCATGAAAGCTCATTCGATTATTTTAATAGCTTTTTAAGATGGTGATGATAAGGATTGGAATCTAAACGAATCGGATTGGTTTGTGACTGATAGGTTGTGTATGTGTGTGTTTGTGTGTGTGTGTGTGTGTGTGTGTGTGTGTGTGTGTGTGTGTGTGTGTGTGTGTGTGTTTGGTTTTATCATTGATCTGATGTCAATTATGAGAGTAATATGAATGATGATCGTATTAACAATATTAATAGTAATTATAAATTCAGAGAAAATAGTCATAAGAGAATAATAATTTAAACAATGTTGTAACAGTGTTATAATCATACTAATGTTACTATAATGAAAGATAAGAATGATGATTATGATGATGATGATGAGGAGGAGAATGATGATGATGATTATGATAATGATGATGATGATAAGAATGAGGATGAGGAGTATGATGATGATAATGATGATGATGATAACGATAATGATAATGATAATAATGAAAATGAGGATATGAATAATATAAGAGAAACCTGATTTTCTTTTTTCTTTTACAATAAAATGTTATTGACGTCATGAGACCAAAACCTCTAAGAGAACGAGAGTCATACTGCCAGGTGATTTACATACGTTGCAATATTGCTCGTGCTGGAAACCTCAACTTCGACCTCTGACTGTTGTGATATTGATATTACTCTCTCAATATTATTCATTTATTTATTTCCCCTTGTTTCTGTTTACAGTATGAATGTTTCATTAGTATGAATGGGCATAGGAAGGAATTTAAAAAAATATAACAATCTATTTGTTTTATGAACTGAATTGCTTGCAGGTATTACTAAAGAAAGTATTGTCCATAAGATCTTTCATATACAAGAGGGATTATGATATAAATAAATGTTACTCCAATTAATCTTCAGTTCTTCTGTTAATATCTCTCTATAATTACTATTTGGATCATATTCGATATCACACGCACACACACACACACAGACAAATACACACACGCACACACACACACCAACTCTATCAAATGATTATTATCTACTATACTAATTATCAATATGTAGCTAATTTGTTGGTTATTTAACATCTGGTCTATGATCTTATAGATTTTTCTATAATTTTTTTCTATTTTTGTTAATTCCTTTTTTTCGTCTTTTATCAGAAGTGGCATTCCACTGAGTACCACCTTGCGACTGGCACTCCAGCCCCTTAAAGAGAATATCCATAATAAGCTTCATTTTACCTCCTTTCCTAATATTTTCGTAGCTACTAACCTATATTAAACTCTCAAAGCTGTTTTCAGAAAACCAGATTTCCAGCAGTAAATCTTCTGAATGGTTCTTTATGGTACCTCTTTCAAGTTCATTTTAAAGCTCGGTTTCCTTTCCTTAAGGTTCTAAGCGATGGCTAAGGAATAAACCTAGCACAATACGGTTTAACTTGTTGGGTTTGGGTTACTTGAACGTGCTGACGGGTGAAAAAAATCTACGGGCCCGGGACTCATAAATGGGTTACTATATTTTTTTCTTTCTTTCTTTCTTTCTTTTTTTTACAATAT
>NW_028234443.1:6598117-6605617 GCF_977035675.1 Penaeus japonicus
TGTGCGTTTGTCTGTGTTTGCAAATGTACTACCAACTAACGAATGAATTCATAAATAAACAGAGCATTGCAATCGTTGAGGTATATGTGCTTCCCCTCTATGTAAACATAAGGGTTTTGAGTTCTGTGGTTTGCTTTCCCTTAACATGCACCCTACTTTTTTATTTGGTATTTGGATTTCTTGTGAAAATCTTTATTCCAATATTCTACTTTGAATATATATATGTATATATATATATATATATATATATATATATATATATATATATATATATATATATGTATATACATATATATAAATATATATATATATATATATATATATATGTATATATATATATATATATATACATATATATATTGAGATTGTAATTAAGATTTTTAAAAAATGGACGGAGGACGAATGATAATAATGGTGATAATGGTTATGACTGTTATGATGGTAATGATACTGAAGATGATGATTGTGAAGTTGATAACAAAAGATGACAATGATAATGGTAATGGTGATAATGAAAGTGGTAACAGATAAGGATGATGATAATGATAATGGCAACAATGATACTGATAGAAATGACAATAATGATTATAATGATAATAAGGATAATGAAAATAACAAAATATCGTTCTCTTCAGCAGTCAGTTATCAAGTCATATTATCATTCTCTTCAGCAGTCAGTTATCGAGTCAAAATATCGTTCTCTTCTGCAGTCAGTTATCAAGTCAAAATATCGTTCTCTTCAGCAGTCAGTTATCGAGTCAAAATATCGTTCTCTTCTGCAGTCAGTTATCAAGTCAAAATATCGTTCTCCTCAGCAGTCAGTTATCAAGTCATATTATCATTCTCTTCAGCAGTCAGTTATCGAGTCAAAATATCGTTCTCTTCAGCAGTCAGTTATCAAGTCAAAATATCGTTCTCCTCAGCAGTCAGTTATCAAGTCAAAATATCGTTCTCTTCAGCAGTCAGTTATCAAGTCAAAATATCGTTCTCCTCAGAAGTCAGTTATCGAGTCAAAATATCGTTCTCTTCAGCAGTCAGTTATCAAGTCAAAATATCGTTCTCCTCAGCAGTCAGTTATCAAGTCAAAATATCGTTCTCCTCAGCAGTCAGTTATCAAGTCAAAATATCGTCCTCCTCAGCAGTCAGTTATCAAATCAAAATATCGTTCTCTTCAGCAGTCAGTTATCAAGTCAAAATATCGTTCTCCTCAGAAGTCAGTTATCGAGTCAAAATATCGTTCTCTTCTGCAGTCAGTTATCAAGTCAAAATATCGTTCTCCTCAGAAGTCAGTTATCGAGTCAAAATATCGTTCTCTTCTGCAGTCAGTTATCAAGTCAAAATATCGTTCTCCTCAGAAGTCAGTTATCGAGTCAAAATATCGTTCTCTTCTGCAGTCAGTTATCAAGTCAAAATATCGTTCTCTTCAGCAGTCAGTTATCAAGTCAAAATATCGTCCTCCTCAGCAGTCAGTTATCAAGTCAAAATATCGTTCTCCTCAGCAGTCAGTTATCAAGTCAAAATATCGTCCTCCTCAGCAGTCAGTTATCAAGTCAAAATATCGTTCTCTTCAGCAGTCAGTTATCAAGTCAAAATATCGTTCTCCTCAGCAGTCAGTTATCAAGTCAAAATATCGTTCTCCTCAGCAGTCAGTTATCAAGTCAAAATATCGTTCTCCTCAGCAGTCAGTTATCGAGTCAAAATATCGTCCTCCTCAGCAGTCAGTTATCAAATCAAAATATCGTTCTCTTCAGCAGTCAGTTATCAAGTCAAAATATCGTCCTCCTCAGCAGTCACTTATAAAGTTGAAATACCGTTGTCCTCAGCAGTCAGTTATCAAGTCAAAATATTGTTCTCTTCAGCAATCACTTATAAAGTCAAAATATTGTTCTCTTCAGCAGTCAGTTATCAAGTCAAAATATCGTTCTCTTCAGCAGTCACTTATAAAGTCAAAATATCGTTCTCTTCAGCAGTCAGTTATCGAGTCAAAATATCGTTCTCTTCAGCAGTCACTTATAAAGTCAAAATATCGTTCTCTTCAGCAGTCAGTTATCAAGTCAAAATATCGTTCTCCTCAGCAGTCAGTTATCAAGTCAAAATATCGTTCTCCTCAGCAGTCAGTTATCAAGTCAAAATATCGTCCTCCTCAGCAGTCAGTTATCAAATCAAAATATCGTTCTCTTCAGCAGTCAGTTATCAAGTCAAAATATCGTTCTCCTCAGCAGTCAGTTATCAAGTCAAAATATCGTTCTCCTCAGCAGTCAGTTATCAAGTCAAAATATCGTTCTCCTCAGCAGTCAGTTATCAAGTCAAAATATCGTTCTCCTCAGCAGTCAGTTATCAAGTCAAAATATCTTTTTCCTCAGCAGTCAGTTATCAAGTCAAAATATCGTTCTCCTCAGCAGTCAGTTATCAAGTCAAAATATCGTTCTCCTCAGCAGTCAGTTATCAAGTCAAAATATCGTCCTCCTCAGCAGTCAGTTATCAAATCAAAATATCGTTCTCTTCAGCAGTCAGTTATCAAGTCAAAATATCGTCCTCCTCAGCAGTCACTTATAAAGTTGAAATACCGTTGTCCTCAGCAGTCAGTTATCAAGTCAAAATATTGTTCTCTTCAGCAATCACTTATAAAGTCAAAATATTGTTCTCTTCAGCAGTCAGTTATCAAGTCAAAATATCGTTCTCTTCAGCAGTCACTTATAAAGTCAAAATATCGTTCCCCTCTGGTTCAAAGAATGATCTACAATGTGTATATATATTTCTTTATTACCGTCACATGTAAGTTCCTTTGTTGATATTAATTTATAAAGGGATGCTGAAAATGCAACAATCATTTCGAAAACGCGATTCCCATTGGATAATAAAGGATGTATTGAAATATCATGAATTCTGAGTAAGGGAAGACAATATCAAATTATAATAAAATAAATAAAAAAGCAACCAAAAAGAATAAATACAGATACACAAATACATCATTCACGAAATTGAGCATGAAAAATATATTTTTTTTTGAGACTAAATAGCTTAAATTAATAAAAAAAAAATATATATTATATAAAAGACGACTGAACACTATGCGGGTAAAAGCTGGATTCTTAAATCGACATAATAAGACAAGAAATATATAAGGAAATATCATCGAGTCGGAATTTCGTTCTATTCAGCTGTCAGTTATTAAAGAAATATATACTTTATCAGTTTTCCTCAGCAGTCAGTTATCAATTCAAAATATCGTTTGCTTCAGCAGTCAGTTATCAAGACAAAATATCGTTTGCTTCAGCAGTCAGTTATCAAATCAAATTATCGTTCTCCTCAGCAGTCAGTTATCAAGTCAAAATATCGTCTCCTCAGCAGTCAGTTATCAAGTCAAAATATCGTTCTCCTCAGCAGTCAGTTATCAAGTCAAAATATCGTCTCCTCAGCAGTCAGTTATCAAGTCAAAATATTGTTCTCCTCAGCAGTCAGTTATCAAGTCAAAATATCGTTTTCCTCAGCAGTCAGTTATCAAGACAAAATATCGTTTGCTTCAGCAGTCAGTTATCAAATCAAATTATCGTTCTCCTCAGCAGTCAGTTATCAAGTCAAAATATCGTCTCCTCAGCAGTCAGTTATCAAGTCAAAATATCGTTCTCCTCAGCAGTCAGTTATCAAGTCAAAATATCGTTCTCCTCAGCAGTCAGTTATCAAGTCAAAATATCGTTCTCCTCAGCAGTCAGTTATCAAGTCAAAATATCGTTCCCCTCTGGTTCAGAGAATGATCTACAATGTGTATATATATTTCTTTATTACCGTCACATGAAAGTTCCTTTGTTGATACTAATTTATAAAGGGATGCTGAAAATGCAACAATCATTTGGAAAATGTGATTCCCATTGGATAATAAAGGATGTATTGAAATATCAAATGAATTCTGAGTATGGGAAGACAATATCAAATTACGATAAAATAAATAAAGAAGCAACCATAAAGAATAAATACAGATACACAAATACATAACACATGAAATTGAACAGGAAAAATAAACATTTTCTTTAGACATCATCTTAAATTAGTATTAAAAAAAATATTTTATATAAAAGATGACTGAACACTATGGAGTTAAAAGCTGGATTCTTAAATGGACATAATAAGACAAGAAATATATAAGGAAATATCATCGAGTCGGAATATCGTTCTACTCAGCTGTCAGCTATCAAGTCAAAATATCGTTCTCCTCAGGAGTCAGTTATCAAGTCAAAATATGGTTCCCCTTTGGTTCAGATAATGATCTACAATGTGTATATATATATCTTTATCAGTGTCACATGTAAGTTCCTTTGTTGATACTCTTTTATAAAGGGACGCTGAAAATGCAGCAATCATTTCGAAAACGCGATTCCCAGAAGTAATAAAGGTGGTATTGAAATATCAAGTGAATTCTGAGTGTGGGAAGACAATATTAAATTATGATAAAATAGATAAGCAACCACAAAGAATAAATACAGATACACAAATACATAACTCATATGAAATTGAACAGCAACAATAAATATTTCATTTGGACTAATGAATCAAATTAATATAAAAAATATATATTATGTAGGAGATGACTGAACACTATCCGGTGAAAAGCATGATTGTTAAATGAAATTAGAAAGACAAGAAATATAAAAGGAAATCTTTAATAGATAAAGGTAGATTAGGGAGTAGGAGAGAACAAGGGTCGAAATTGATTAGGTTACTTTCAGAAATTGAGGAGTTTCATACAACATTATAAATCCACCATTTTATTCCTCTCCTATAATACTTTTTGGCCTGTAAAGTCATCAGGAATAAATTTATATTTTCATTTCTATGGTATTTCAAGTAAACGCTGTTAGAAAATAAGATACATTTTTTTCTAATATAATTTCAGTTCATGTTCTTGTCACAGCTCGAGTCATCAGTTCTATCCTTTAAAATAAATGATAGAGGGCAAGTATAATTACCGAATCAAAATGAGAAGAGGAACGAGTCTAGCATCCCATCCCGGAACCCAAGGGACGATCCCCAATAGTCATTGTGATATGATTTCCATGTTCTCTTGGAAATTACAGAATGTTTTACCATCTAATGATTCGAAATGGACTGTTTTTAGAAGATATTGATATTGGAGAGCAATTCCCGAAGGTAATAAATATTGTATAGGATATACTGAACATACGGACAAACACACACGAGGACACGTATATAAACACACCGGCATATAAAATCGTGCGATCAATAGACAGATAAATAGAGGAGGAGGAAAGAGAAAGAGTGAGAGAGAGAGAGAGAGAAAGAGAGTGAGAGAGAGAGCAAATTGAGAGACAAAAAGGGAATTTTTTTTTTTACTAGTTACAATTCGATGGTTTATTCACAGTGCCTTCTTGATGACAATTACACGTGATTTTACATTTAGTGACAAACAATGAGGGAACTTAACTTAGAAGTTGGAGAAGTATCACTTAACAGGTATCAATTTTGAACAGGTTTTTGGGAAAAGACAAGTAAAGTGACTTCAAACCAAAAAAATATATATATTTCAAAAGAATTAGCATCCGAGACATCTGATTTGTACACAAAACTTATCCTGCCAAATATGATAACCCTTTTTCTTAAAGGTAAATATGACGAATTTAGACCACCTTTTTAAAGCCAATGCGAGCAACAGAGCAGAAAATAAGGAAACCCGTGCAATCTTCAGATGCATTTGAAGAAAGGGAACCAACCCATGCACGATTGCAATGTGGAGCGGATTTGCATTCACGTAAGCAATCCTAAGGCACACGAGGCACGGTGAAGTCAAGCCTCTTGTTCAAAAGCAGCTCTTGATAATCGGTTGCAAACCCACCTGAAGCCAGCCACCTCTTCCCTCACCTCTCTCTATATCTTTCTGTCTCTCGCTCTCTCTCTATTTATCTATCTATTTGTCTACTTATCTATCTATCTCTTGGTCTATAACCTCTCTCTCTCTCACTCTCTCTTTCTCTCTCTCTCTCTCTCTCTCGCTCTCTCACTTCCTCTTATTATCTCATTCTCTTTGTCTCTCTCTCTCTCTCTCACTCTCCATCTATCTATCTATCTATCTCTCGCTCCCCCCCCCCCCCCCCGTCTCTCTCTCTCTCGCTCTCTCTATCACTTCCTCTCATTATCTCATTCTCTCTCTCTCTCTCTCTCTCTCTCTCTCTCTCTTTCTCTCTTCCTAACATTATCTCATTCTCTCTCTCTCTCTCTCTTTCACATTAATCCTTTCAGGCATAATTGTTTGATCCTTCCTATTGCCATAATAAACGAGTATTTTTGTATTGAATAAATACACCATTAAATATGTCGGTTATTAGTAAAATTGTTTTATTCACAGGACAGTGATAATGGATTTATGCTCTGAGTGATGAATAGGCGAAAGAGTTTGTGTTTAGGGTTAAAGCTTTTACATAGAAAAGCATTTGCATATATTGCATTTGGAGGCATATTTTTTTCACCACATATGATAAATATATGAATAGATATGATATGCCTATGGATGTGATATGAATAAACGTGATATGATATCATAACATAATTGATATACTATTGATATGAATAAACGAAAAATAAGCTAGAAAGAAATAACATTTATGAATAGCATTATGAGAGAAGGAGTATATAGATAATTGCAAGTGTATATCAAGCGTATGCAATATAAATTCCAATATAAGAATATATCATTAACACGAGAAAATTATTTATTTACTATTAGTAATAGTAATACTATTACTATTTACTATTTACTTGGCATATTTTTGTTCTTATGAATTAGACCTTTACGAGTCTGGCTTATCCTATTAGTGGAATTGTTATGCAATGCCATGCAACATGCAAATCAAATCTAGTTTCAGGCTTCATGGTCTTGTCGAGAAAGGAAGAGGCAGAGTGAAATGTAGGATGACATGCTATGCGGTTATTTTACGTAATGTTATGTTATATTCTGTAGTATGAGATGAAATTGTATCGAGTGTGTATTATATATATATATATATATATATATATATATATATATATATATATATATATATATATATGTGTGTGTGTGTGTGTGTATGTGTGTGTGTGTGTGTGTGTGTGTGTGCGTGCGTGCGTGTGTGTGTGTGTGATTGTGTGTGTGTGTGTAGATTTATAGATAGATATGCACATATTTATACCCACACATGTACACACAAACACAAAGATGGCTGGTTGCATACTCACAATTCACAAGGAAAAGGTGCGGACCCAGCGAACTCTCATAAGATAATAGGTTAAATTTTCACGACATTCACTATCTTTCTCCAGCTTATATCAATTCAATGGTTTTAAGCATTTAAGGAAGATAGCATTACTAACACTGGTAATAATACAAAGCATCATCTCTCTCTCTCTCTCTCTCTCTCTCTATATATATATATATATATATATATATATATATATACATACACACACACACACACACACACATACACACACACACACACACACACACACACA
>NW_028234443.1:6618117-6620617 GCF_977035675.1 Penaeus japonicus
AGCGGATGGTCTTTTTATTATTATTATTATTATTATTATTATTATTATTATTATCAAAGAATGAAACTGCAAAAGAGCATATGATGAGAAGGAGAGAAACGCTCCGCTTTCCACTCGCCATACCGAGCAAGAAGGCGCTGTTCAAAGGCAGACAAAGAAGTCAAAAGCTGAATGGAGATGCAGACGCCATCATTATAGCATGGCAAGTGGCAGGCATGTGAAGGAATAGCAAAAGTGCGATGGAAAAGCGGCACAAAGCATTGACTCCAGAAATGTGGAAAGAGAAACATCCAGAAGCGGGAACTAAAAGACCAGGATGAAAACAAGGAAAAATCATGAATGGACAGATCATAAAATTTGGTAAATAAATTTTGAATATATATATATATATATATATATATATATATATATATATATATATATATATATATGCATATATATATACATACTCTCCATAGAGTAGAACCACCAAAGAGTATACACGTGCCAACGGATGCTACGGATTAATAGAACCTTGTTCACGGACTTCATGAGATCAGCAGACTGGGGGATCACAGGATACGATGCTTAGGAAAAACATTTCATTAAGCTTTATTTGCACTGTGGCAAACAAGCTTAGCCGTGTGTTCGCTTGCATGACAATATTTGCGGATGTGCACACCCTGGTTTCTTTGCTTCTACATATTCTAATATGAGTAAATATGTACACACACAAACAAATATACACATTTGCATATACATACACACACATTCTAACACACACACACCCTAACACACATACACACAAACACACTCACACACACACACACACAATCTAACACACATATACACAAACACACACACACAAACACACACACACAAGATGATTTAGTTCTTATCGTCGGTGGATAACACAGTAACACATCAAGCAGTGTTGACCTTTGTGTCTGGAAAAAAAAAACACCACACTGTTTCTCACTTTCTTTGTATGAGTATACATATATCTATGCATCAGTGGTAAGTGTATAAGTACACAACAATTAAGCACTTCTAAAGAATGAGTCTATCTTTCTCTCTCTCTCTCTCTCTCTCTCTCTCTCTCTCTCTCTCTCTCTCTCTCTCTCTCTCTCTCTCTCTCTCTCTCTCTCTCTCTCTCTCCCTCTCCTTCTGCCTCCCCCCTCTCCCACCCCCCTCTCTCCTTTATTATATGTAAACTCCTTTATCAAACTTTATCAAAGGAAAACGATAATTCAGCATTTCATTTTTTTCTTTCTCACTTCTTTTATTACTTTTTAGAAAACTCAAATAGTTTACAAATAGAAATGTGCATAAACTTACCTATATGTGTACCTTAGAGTGCGGGCCTTTGTGTCGTATTGCCGTTTTGTGCATGCATGCTTACATGGTCGTGTATGTTGTTATCTCTATGTGTGCATGTGTGTCAGGCTCTTTGCTTGCTCTCTTACACGCATGACTCCACAGTGTGAGGAGCGAGAATGCAATGCAAAGGGGAACGAGAGACTGAGGCAAAAGCGACGTTGCATGAACAAGGATGCCATGATAGCATTTTTTTCTACATACATACATTCATGATTTTTTTTTTTTTTTTGTGTGTGTGTGTGTGTTTGTATATGTGTGTGAGAAAGAGAAAGAGAGAGAGAGAGAGTATGTGTGTGCCTTCCTGAGTTACCACAAAGGCATAAATTCATACTTAAATCCATGCATACGTTCATACGCCCGTGCAGCCTCCACGTGCAAAAACCCTTCGCCCTATTTATCGCCTTCAATAGTGAAAAATAATCAGTGCAGAAAATATGACCTTGAGTTGCAATTCAGCGAAGGAGATTCACTTAAGGGGAGTTGCAACGGATATCAATTCTTGGTGGATATACTTTTGTGATTTTTAATACACAGAAAGGCAGTGCTAATGGGCGTGATTTTTATTTTGCGAGCATGTGGTTATGGGTGTTATTTTTCGAGGGGGGGGGGGGTAATTATCAATATTATTGTTACTGGATTATTGAATTTATAATGGTATACATGTATGATCTCATTCTCACTGTGTTACATTATGTTTCTTAGTTGCTCTCTCTCTCTCTTTCTCTCTATCTCTCTCTCTCTCTCTCTCTCTTTCTCTCTCTCATTCTCTCTTATTAGTTAAATTGATACACTGTGCATTCCTAACCTTCTCTCCTTTTTATTAAAAGAACGAGCGACAACTCTCAATCTTTTCACAACAAACGCATTCATCATTGCATGACATGTCTTACTTCTCTCCTGATTTTATGATATCAACTTTTTTCCATTTCCTTTTTTTTTTAGTGATAAAAACACGAAAATTATGAGCGTGTTTCTGTCTATTCATTTGCTATAGAGATTCTTTCTCTTTCTCTCTCTCTCTCTCTCTCTCTCTCTCTCTCTCTCTCTCTCTCTCTCTCTCTCTCTCTCTCTCTCTCTCTCTCTCTCTCTTTCTCTCCCTCTCTCACTTTCACTCCTACTCCTACTCTCACTCTCTCACTCT
>NW_028234443.1:6648117-6650617 GCF_977035675.1 Penaeus japonicus
TCTGGTAATTATATTACATTAGCCTGAATAAATGCTACTTTCAACATTGCTAGCATATGAACTGAATTATGATATCGGTATGTGAGAATGAGTTCGCATTATATCCAGTAACGTGGTATGTTCTTGTTATCATTTTCATTACTCATATCATTATCATTACCTTAGATATCTTATATAAAATTATTGTATTATATTATATTATAAAATTATTATTAATATCTTATCTATAAAATTATATAAAATTATATATATTATAAAGTTATTATCTTTAAAATCATAATTATCAATATCATTTTTATTTTTATTTTGTTTATCTTTATTATTTATGATTTTCATAACTGACAATGAAGAAGGCTTGGCTAACCGCCTTGCATGTTGCACAATCATCTCTCTAAGATTGCAATTGCATATTCCTTCTTCCCATTGAATCTCGCATAATCAAATTTTCTTTCGACAAAGCTCTCTCTCCCCCGCCCCTCCCCCCTCTCTCTCTCCAAATATCTTATACATAAATCAACTGAAATCAAGTGATTGTTGATTTTCGGTGAAGGGAAAGGCAGATTGACATGCATGGAGGATGAAATGTGTATAATCGTGCATAATAAATCATAAGTTGTCGGAAGTTGTGATCAGAATTTCTAGGAATTTTGTCCTCGTATTTTTTTTATATTGGTATTACGTTTATGTTATTTGTTGGGTGATACTTTTGATTGTATTCGGGTCAAAGCGTCCGTAAACACACACACACACACATATATACAGTATATGTATATATATGTATATATATATATATATATATATATATATATATATATATATATGTGTGTGTGTGTGTGTGTGTGTGTGTGTGTGTGTGTGTGTGTGTGTGTGTTTGTTTATATATACATATATATGCATCTGTGTGTGTGTGTGTGTGTGTGCGTGTGCGCGCGTGTGCGTGTGCGTGTGTGTGTGTTTGTACGAAAATACAATACAGAGAAAGAGACAGAGACAGAGAGAGAGAGAGATAGAGAAGCATAAAGGAAATCGAGACAGTATTCCCATTGTGAGGAAATAGGTGGAGGGATTGATCAGCTTTGGCCAGATTGCAACCAGCCAGCTGCCTGATCTGCTTTTAGGCGAGCGCTCTTGCTTCGTCTGCCTGATTCACCAGAGGAGCTGCACGCCAATGCATTATGCAAATCCAATTCAATATGGATCTTCCTATTCTTGGAATCGACACTGTTCAACCTCATCTGTAATGGAAGGAGAACTTTGATCGTATGTTCTACCGGATGCGTTTATTTAAATATTGTTTTTTAATGGTATAAAGAGTCGTTTTTTCTATGTTCGTTTTTTTCCGTTTTTTTTTTTTTTTTTTTTTTTTAATGGTATAAGGAGTTGTTTAATTCCATGTTCGTTTTTCTTCCGTTTTTCGTTTTTGTTTTTAAAGGTACAAAGAGTCGTTTAATTCCATGTTCGTTTCTTTTTTTCCCGTTTTTCGTTTTTTTTTCTGTCTTGGTGACATCTATGAGGATATCAAGGAATAACCAACGATTATGATTAGTATTTTCTTATAAAAGATGATGATATGTTATCGCCAGGATCGAGGCAATATAAGCGTATATTTCATTACATTTCTAAACTGAATTCACGTGTATTGAAGATAACTAAAGTATCCCCAGATTAAATTCAAGGTAATTCTCATAGTCACTGTGAATAATGCCTGTCCTTGTTTATTTCTACATTAACCATCGATATCGTAATAAATTCTTGAATTAGCTTAAAAGAAAAAAATGAATATTATAGACGTGTCAAAACTCTGAAAACGAGCCTATCTTAAACCTATTATTTTTTTCCCATCTATATTTTTCTGTCTCTTTCCTTCTTTTTTTTTCTCTCTTCCTTTATCTCTTTTTCTCTCCATCCATCTGTCTATCAGTATAGTGTGTGTTCAAGTGTGTGTGTGTGTGTGTGCGTGTCTATGTGTGATAGATAGATAGATAGATAAAAAGAGAGAGAACGAGATAACGAGAGAAAGAGAGAGACCGAGAAACAGAGAGACAGAACGAGATGACTGAGTCTAGTAACCTCCGACATTTCCCCCCAGTCATCCGATGACCTCCGGGTACAATAAGCTTAAGAGCAAAGTTCCGGTGGATTTCACGTGCCGGATATCTTTATGACTCTGTGCTTGTTAGACGATGTGCTTTCAGTCGTTTGCTTTGAGTTATTGTTCAAGCATTATTGGTTGTGTGTCTAGACTTTTTTTTATTTCTGATGATTTTGATTAGTTTGATTTTGAATGATGGTGACAAAAATATGATAATGATGATAATAATAGTAATAATAACAATTATGATAATAATAAGGAATGATTATGATAGTGTTATCTATAGTAATGATAATGATAATAATGATTATGGTCATGAGAATTATAATGATGATAATGATAGTGAAAATATGAACAGTGATCATTACAATAAATAGGATTTTCTTAATTAATGCTGTTATCATTACT
>NW_028234443.1:6688117-6690617 GCF_977035675.1 Penaeus japonicus
GGCAAAGTTCGGGAGAGAATTTCGTGCCCTTGACTCCCCCGAGGGATTTCTGGCGGAGGAGAAGAGCCTGGCGCCGGAAGCTGCACTTCCCCGCATCTGTTTCTTCTGCTGTTACTGCCGTAGACCGCACGCTATTTTCACGTATTTGTTTTAAAGTGAAATTCTGTTTTTGTTGTTGTTTTTATCATTATCGTTATTTTATTATTGGTATTATGGTTGTTGTTGTTATTGTTATTAAAGTAATTATTGTTATATTTATTTTATCGTCACTTTTTATGATTATCGGTGATAAGAGCAATGGAAACATATAGATGTGATAAAAGATGAGGATATAAATTATAGATAATTGAAGTCATTACTAAAGAAGCAAATATGAAAATAACAATAAAAAAAAAAATCGCTATAAATCACTTTTTTTTTACCGAGTAGTTTAAAAAAGTGAATAACGTGTTTGCTTTTTCAGTCCATTAAAAAAAAAAAAAAAAAAAAAAAGCGAGAGAGAAAGAGACAGAAGAAGAAGAAAAAAGTTCTACTTTAACTTTCGTACTGTGTGAGCTCGATTTTCCTATACCATGTACTCAAACACGACATAAAAAAATCAAAGCAAAAAGTAGCATTTTAAAATCTTTACTGTGTCAACACTCGTAAAAAGTCACTCGATATAAAGCCTTCACAAAATTCGTCGTTTGGAAAAGAGAAACAAGGTATTGCATCAACCCTCCCCTTCTGACGAAATGCAGTTGCATGTGCAAGCGAGTAAGCCGGTACGAAAAAGTAGAAACATTTGGAAAAAAAAAAAAAAAAAAAAAATGAAAGCCTAGGAACCCGATCAAGAATCAAAACAACCATGTACATAAACAAGGCATAAACAAGGATCATTTTGCAGCCAGAGGTAAAGCA
The DNA here is from genome assembly GCF_977035675.1 of Penaeus japonicus. Lineage (NCBI taxonomy): Eukaryota > Metazoa > Arthropoda > Malacostraca > Decapoda > Penaeidae > Penaeus > Penaeus japonicus. The sequence goes on from NW_028234443.1 coordinate 6,689,018, forward strand.
AAACATAAGACTGAAGCATCAGTGGGTAGGAAGCAACAAGAAATAGTGGAAGAGGAAATAGGCCAGAGAGAGAGAGAGAGAGAGAGAGAGACGAAAATGGAAAAATGAAAATAACGAAAAAATAAAATAAAATAAAAAACGAAGAGAGAGCGAGAGGCGAGGAAGTAGAGAGAGAGAGAGAGAGAGAGAGAGAGAGAGAGAAAGAAAGATACAATAGAGAGAGACTAGATCAGAAACACAAACACAAAGAAAAAAAGAACAGGAGACAAAAAAAAAAAAAAAAAAAAAAAAAAAAAAAAAAAAAAAACAGCGAAAGATCGAGAAATAGCAAAAGCAACAATCCTTAACAAAGTCATTAGCGGACATAACGAGGCAAAGGCGCTGTAGGATTGATGAGAGAGGAACCCCCCAGATCCTTTGGCTAAATCCTATACCAAAAGGAGGAAGGAGTGGGAGGAAGAAATAACACACGTAAGGATGAGGAGAGAAAAAAAGAAAAGAAAAATAAGTAAATGAATAAAGTAGATAGAGAAAGTGAGAATGAGAGACAGGCAGAGAGAGAGAGAGAGAGAGAAAGAGAGAGCGAAAGAGAGAGAGAAAGAGAGGTCAGAAAGAGAAAGAGAGGTGTAAGAGAGAGAGAGAGAGAGAGAGAGATTGTTTATACTTTCGTTAAATTTCCTTTGTGTACATCGAGACCACGAAATGTCGTAACTGTGAATATAGATTAGGCGTTTGAGAGAAAAAGGGAATTTGCGAACGGTGTGTCACTTAAGGTGTATTATTGGCTGTATTTTTCCTGTTTTTTTTTCTATTTCTTCTTTCTTTCTTTCTTTCTTTCTTTTTTTGATTTGACTGTCTTTCGATTTATTTTTTTCCCCATTTATGTCTGCTTGTCTCTCTCTCTCTCTCTTTCTCACGTTGACACACAACCGCGCGTATAGATACATGAGCACACGCACACGTACACATACACAAACACACACAAACAAACACACAAACACAAACACAAACAAACACACACACAAACACAAACACAAACACAAACACAAACACAAACACGATGTGTTCCTAAACCTTACAATCATTAATTTTCGAGGACATATCCATGACAAATGTATTACTCATTTCATCAAAGATTAGTTTCCGAGATACACATCACGTGGATGCAGATTAGCGGGACACACTCTGGTGTAATTGGTGTAGTGTAGGCTTACTCGGGGTTGGTCTGGCTTCCACAAAATGTCATTACTTCGACGGTACCGAAACTATATCCTATACCAAATCAATCTCTCTCTCTATCTCTCTTTCTCTGTCACTCTTTTCTATCTCTTTCTTTCTTTCTTTCTTTCTCTCTCTCTCTCTTCTCTCTTTCTCTCTCAATCTCCCTCTCTCTTTTCTCTCTCTTTCTCTTTCTCTCTATCTCTATCTCTCTTTCCCTCTCTCTCTCTCTCTCTCTTCTCTCTCTCTGTCTCTCTCTCTCTCTCTCTTTTCTCTTTCTCTCTGTCTCTTTATCTCTCTCTCTATCTCTTTCTACCTCTCTCTCTCTATCTATCTCTCTCTCTCTCTTTCCCTCTCTTTCTCTCTGTCTCTCTCTCTCTCT
>NW_028234443.1:6715617-6718117 GCF_977035675.1 Penaeus japonicus
TTCCGATTAGAATTGATCCGTTTCAACAAAGCGAGGCATAGCAGCAACACCGGAGAATAATAGATAAATAAAACTAGCCTTATTTCGGTAACTTTGCTTTCCGTGCATTGCAACGGCGAAAAGTATTGGGGAATTAGATCAGTATCACTGCTAATAATAGTTTAATAATATACACGTCAATATCAAATTTATCACTGATATCAATGTCTGATTATCATCCCATTGAAAACATATTTAGATTTGTTTTTGCATAATACGTATAAATGTTGATGATCTCGCCACCGCAACTGTCGGTAACTGGCTGCGGCTCAAAGTAACTGGGTGACTGTCTGCGGCTCAAAGTAACTGGGTGACTGTCTGCGGCTTAAAGTAACTGGTTGACTGTCTGCGGCTTAAAGTAACTGGGCGACTGGCTGCGGCTCAAAGTAACTGGTTGACTGGCTGCGGCTCAAAGTAACTGGGTGACTGGCTGCGGCTCAAAGTAACTGGGTGACTGGCTGCGGCTCAAAGTAACTGGGTGACTGGCTGCGGCTCAAAGTAACTGGGTGACTGGCTGCGGCTTAAAGTAACTGGGTGACTGGCTGCGGCTTAAAGTAACTGGGCGACTGGCTGCGGCTTAAAGTAACTGGGCGACTGGCTGCGGCTTAAAGTAACTGGGTGACTGGCTGCGGCTTAAAGTAACTGGGTGACTGGCTGCAGCTTAAAGTATTTGGGTGACTGTCTGCGGCTGAAAGTAACTGGGTGACTGTCTGCGGCTTAAAGTATTTGGGTGACTGTCTGCGGCTTAAAGTAACTGGGCGAATGGCTGCGACTCAAAGTAACTGGGCGACTGGCTGCGGCTTAAAGTAACTGGGTGACTGTCTGCTGTTTAAAGTATCTGGGTGACTGTCTGCGGCTTAAAGTAAATGGGTGACTGGCTGCGGCTTAAAGTAAGTGGGTGACTGGCTGCGGCTTAAAGTAACTGGGCGAATGGCTGCGGCTTAAGGTAACTGGGTGACTGGCTGCGGCTCAAAGTAACTGGGTGACTGGCTGCGACTCAAAGTAATTGGGTGACTGGCTGCGGCTCAAAGTAACTGGGCGACTGGCTGCAGCTCAAAGTAAGTGGGTGACTGGCTGCGGCTGAAAGTAACTGGGTGACTGGCTGCAGCTCAAAGTAACTGGGTGACTGGCTGCGGCTCAAAGTAACTGGGTGACTGGCTGCGGCTCAAAGTAACTGGGCGACTAGCTGCGGCTTAAAGTAACTGGGCGACTGACTGCGGCTTAAAATAACTCTCACCGTAATCTGTCTTCGGCTAACAGCTTGTGGACCTTAGTTGTGTAACATTTAAAGTCGAATAAAGATGGCGCCGTTATTCCTTGGCATTGCTACTTCTCCTATATACATTGCGGGATGCATTAACCTTAAACACAGTCTCGGGTTTCGGTGCCATCAAGAAACGCTCAGCTACCTACCTCAAATTTCAGCCTGTGCTTGTGGAAGCACATCACAAGCATCCTTAGGCCGGATTTACTAACGCACTTAAAAAAAAAATCGTACAGGGTTTGCTCTCATCGAAAATCAAGCTTAAGCTTTCGCTTCGCTGCAACGAGCGAATTTTCGAAATAGTTATGAGGTCGTAAACATATAACTTGTACGAAAGATATTTACGAGTACCCAATACCACAATGTAGGTTACGTAAGAAATAAGCTCTTGAGAAATTTTCGTTTTATTTTTCTTCGCTTTAGTGTTCAATGTCAGTGGTGCTGCCAGGTTTTAGCTACCGTGCTTCTGCTACATGTCATTTTGGAACTTTTGACCTCGACCCGTGCCAGATAATTTAGTTTTAAAGTAATAAACCATTCCAGAATACGAATGTTGACCTTTGCCATCCCTTGATACAGTCCTATTGTAAATAATAACCGAGGTATCTTTCATGCGTTTATGATGATTAGCAAAGTCAAAGTTAAAGGATAAAAGATTACATACATGAAGACTATCTGAAGTTTAACTCTAAATAGTCAAGAATCTTTGTAATCTTGACACATCAAGTAGAACGTCTCAATAGCAATCGTATATAAATACACATAAAGATAATTAAGGTATTGATATTTACAAACTTAATTCATCATGTGACCCTGCAATAAAGTTCAATTAGAGAAGAATAAGATACCATATACATACTATTAAATTCTCTGCACCATGAACACCTTTGCCTAAACCAAAATGAAACACATTCCATCAACGTACAAAGTGTTATGTGTGATAACCACTAGCGAATAATCATGGTCTTATCAATAGATATTTTCGTTCTATTATTTAGAATAGTATTTCATTTCTACAAGTCCCAAATACAAGCAGAAAGATGCTATACTAGAAAACGTATTCAAAACCATATAGTGGTGGAGGAAATATTTGGCATCGGAGAATCAAGGTTCCGCTGTGTTGCACCAGTTAAATTTCTTGGTTATTATAGCATACCCTCTTCCCTTTAACTTAGGTAGACTAGACAGAGGTTTCCA
>NW_028234443.1:6773117-6775617 GCF_977035675.1 Penaeus japonicus
ATGATAATATAAATGATACAGATGATATTAAATCTAACAATAATAACAATGATATAGATAACAGTTATCATAATATCATAACCATTACATCAACAAAATTTAGAACAATTAATGAAAATAAACAATAATGATAATCATAACATGCATAATAAAATGAAGTGTTCATCTTGCAGTGTGCAATTCACTTTCACTTTCAGCTTGCAATATAAAAAGGACCTCCTAATAAACGTTCACTCAACTGGAACATTGGAGTTAACGGCAACTAGCGTGTAATATTCAATATTTTCCGGCATAGAAGGGATGTCGGAATATTCCTTTGAATGTTTCCAAAGTGACGCCAGCAGCCTTTTGGATCTGTCTGGAACAAGCTTGTTTAAGTGAAGGTGTGTGTGTGTGTTTGTTTGTATGTATATATATATATATATATATATATATATATATATATATATAGAGAGAGAGAGAGAGAGAGAGAGAGAGAGAGAGAGAGAGAGATAGAGGTATATATATATATATTGTTGTTTTATGAGTGTGTGTGTGTGTGTGTGTGTGTATGTGTAAGTGTATGCATGCATGCAAGTATATGCATGTATGCATATATAGATATGTATATGTAAATCTATCTATCTATCTATCTCTCTCTATATATATATATACATACATACATACTTAAATAGATTAAGAGAGAAACACAGAAAGAGAGAGAGAGAGGCAGATATGATCTATATCTAACGCCATTGGGGGGGGGGGGGATGCATCAAATACTTGCAGAATTAAACATCCCAATGCAATACCTATCTGCTCCTCTGTTCCCCTCTGCCGCCAATAACTGGATGCATTCCCCTCAAACACACAAATTACCAATGTACACGAACTACTGCCTGTCTTCCCTCGCCCTCTGAGAATTGCATGCAAAGATGTTTTTATTGCAAAAGAAAAGGGGAAGAAACTATATGTTGCATCAAAGTGTTGTCATCGAATATTTATTTATATCCATTTGTTGTTTATTTCTTGAATACGCGATACTGACATACAGGACTGTACGAAGCTACGGAGTAGCAGAGAGAGAGAGAGAGAGAGAGAGAGAGGAACAAAAATATTATTGAGAGAGACAGAGAGAGAGAGAGAGAGAGAGAGAGAGAGAGAGAGAGAGAGAGAGAGAGAGAGAGAGAGAAAGAGAGAGAAAGAAAAAAAATATATCATTGAAAGAGACAGACAGAGAGAGAGAGAGAGAGAAATTTATTATTGAGATCGACAGAGACAGAGATAGAGAGACAGACAGAGAGAAAGAAACAAAAATATCATAGCTAAGCCACTACTAAGCATCCAAGGAGAATCAAAACATATGATTAATTTATCAAAAACTGACTCAAACAAACCATTTATTTGGAACGAAAAGAAAGCAATGGATATCTTAGAAAAATAAATAAAAAGTAATAAAGGCAAGGCGACTGAAAGATGCTAGCAAGAACGACCCTTTCAATCAATAGGTTATCTCGCCTGTTGTGCTTGTGACTGCCCTTCCCAGCGCAAGCTATTGGCTGTTGATAACTTGCAAGGCAGCATGCATACCCTGCAACCAATATCGGAGATGCAATGGGAATATTTCATCAGTGCCAGACGCTAATGTTTTTCTCTCTCTTGTTTTTTTTTTTTTTTTTTCTTCTTCATCTTCTTTTTTTTTTTTTTTTTTTTTTTTTTTTTTTTTTTTTTTTTTTTTTTTTTTTTTGCTTGCTTGCTTGCTTGCTAGGACAGTAATGGGCAATATTTAGGGAATTTCGTAAAGTGACCCAGAGAGGCAGAGAAACATTGCATTTTCTTATCACCTCTTTCCATCTTGCAGGAAGCTCCTTGTCTGAATGCATTTTGACAACAACCGATGGCATTTTCCGGAAGAATATTTCCATGTTTTGGCATTGGTCTCTCTCTCTCTCTCTCTCTCCCTCTCTCTCTCTCTCTCTCTCTCTCTCTCTCTCTCTCTCTCTCTCTCTCTCTTTCCCCTGTGTGTGTGTGTGTGTGTGTGTGTGAGAGAGAGAGAGGCAAGAGAAGGGAAGAAAAAGAGAGAGAGAAAGAAAGAGACAGAAAGAAAAATAGAGAAAGCGATGTTAGAACATGGAAGCTATCCTCCGAAGATACGAATCTATTAACTCTGTTAAACCAATCTTTGTCCTTAAAGAACAGTCCTAAGCTTTGATAATTACTTCTTTCAGTTATGCTTCATTTTAAATTAGGAGCGCGCGCGTATGTGTGTACTGGGATATTTTTTATTCATAGAAATACTACCCTATTTTATGGAAATGTACTCCTATACCATAACAATTATTCAGAAATGTACAAAACATCATGAATACACAATTAGAAGCACCATGATATATTGTTTAGTAAAGAGTCTAGACACGTGAAGTGTACTCAAATACCATAACAATTATTCAGAAATGTACAAAATATCATGAATACACACTTAGAAGCACCATGATATACTGTTTAGTAAAGAGAGTCTAGA
>NW_028234443.1:6780617-6790617 GCF_977035675.1 Penaeus japonicus
TTGACTTTGCATTCTTTAAAACACGTTCGAAACTTGTTATCAGGAAGGCAAAGAGGGAGGGAGGGGGAATGGAGGGAGACAAGGAGGGAGGGGGGAGAGGGGGAGACACGGAGGGAGGGAGGCAAAGAGAGAGGGAGAGAGGAAGGAAGGGGGGGAGGGAGGGAGGGGGAAGGAGGGAGACAAAGAAGGAAGGGAGGGAGGGAGGGAGACAAGGAGGGATGGAGAGAGGAAGGAAAGGGGGGGAGGGAGGGAGACAAGGAGGGAGGGGGGAGAGGGGGAGGCACGGAGGGAGGGAGGCAAAGAGGGAAGGAGAGAGGAAGGAAGGGGGGGAGGGAGGGAGACAAAGAAGGAAGGGAGGGAGGGAGAGAGACAAGGAGGGATGGAGAGAGGAAGGAAAGGGGGGGAGGGAGGGAGGAGAGGGGGAGGCACGGAGGGAGGGAGGCAAAGAGGGAGGGAGAGAGGAAGGAAGGGGGGGAGGAAGGGAGAGAGGAAGGAAGGGAGGAAGGGGGAAGGAGGGAGACAAAGAAGGAAGGGAGGGAGGGAGGGAGACAAGGAGGGATGGAGAGAGGAAGTAAGGGAGAGAGGGAGACAAGGAGGGAGGGAGGGAGGGAGGTAGAGAAAGAGAGAGAGAGAGAGAGAGAAAGAAAGACAAAGAGAGATAATAGACAAAATATGTTAACGGATTAGGACGTGAAAATTGAGTAAAACTTTTCCTTGAAAAATCATAGTTTCAAGGAGGGATGGAGAGAGGAAGGAAAGGGGGGGAGGGAGGGAGACAAGGAGGGAGGGGGGAGAGGGGGAGGCACGGAGGGAGGGAGGCAAAGAGGGAAGGAGAGAGGAAGGAAGGGGGGGAGGGAGGGAGACAAAGAAGGAAGGGAGGGAGGGAGAGAGACAAGGAGGGATGGAGAGAGGAAGGAAAGGGGGGGAGGAGGGAGGAGAGGGGGGGGAGGAGGAGGGAGGGAGGCAAAGAGGGAGGGAGAGAGGAAGGAAGGGGGGGAGGAAGGGAGAGAGGAAGGAAGGGAGGAAGGGGGAAGGAGGGAGACAAAGAAGGATGGGAGGGAGGGAGGGAGACAAGGAGGGATGGAGAGAGGAAGTAAGGGAGAGAGGGAGACAAGGAGGGAGGGAGGGAGGGAGGTAGAGAAAGAGAGAGAGAGAGAGAGAGAAAGAAAGACAAAGAGAGATAATAGACAAAATATGTTAACGGATTAGGACGTGAAAATTGAGTAAAACTTTTCCTTGAAAAATCATAGTTTCATATCTATTTCAAGATAGCTTAGAATAAGAAAAAAAAAACATGAAAGCTTTGAAAAATTTGCAAGTCGATAAAAATTTTCGCATTTAGATATATTTACGAAATAGAGAAAAAAACAGTTTATCATTTTGTACTACAGTACGTGGTAATTAAACCTATTTCTATCTTCACTCATTCATTCATTCATTCATCAATTCAATCTTACTGTGACCGATATCTTTTAAATAATTTGACATAATAAAATAGAACGCATCTATCTTTTTCATACAAAACACACATGGATGGATAACGACAGAAAAAACGAAAATGAGAGAGAGAAAAAAAAATAATAATATACATATATATATATACGTATATATTTATGTATTTATCTATTTATATATGTATATACATATAGAAAATATCTATATAGAGAGATAGAGAATAACAAGATATTTCAATTTTAATGGAAAAAAAAAACGCTTTTACGACACACAAAAGAACTAAAAAAAAGAAAAATGACTCACTTTGCTTTCGAAAAGACACACTGACCCCGCCTACTCAACCAAGTGTGTGGACGCTTCTTATTCCCTTTATAAACTTTTCCGGTCATGCAGCAGCACGCATGATTTCGTAATTATTTGTTGGTGGGCTAGCGTTTCGTGTGGCATGTCTTGTGCATGTTTCATCCCAGGCCGAGCTCGACCCTTTGTGGGATTTAAACATTTCCCAGCCTCTGTTCCTGACTTCATGGAGGCGAATACAGACAGAAATTGTGAAATATCGTTGGAAATGTATTAACCCTTCTCTATATCTCTATCTCTGTAGGTGTACATATACGTGTGTGTGTGTGTGTGTGTGTGTATGTGTATACATATGTATAAATATATATGTATGTATGTATGTATACATATATATGTATGTATATATATATATATATATATATATATATATATATATATATAGACATATATAAATAAATATATATGTATATATATATATATATATATATAGACATATATAAATAAATATATATGTATATATATATATATATATATATATATATATATATATATATGTGTGTGTGTGTGTGTGTGTGTGTGTGTGTGTATGTGTGTTTGTGTGTTTCTGTGTGTGTGTATGTGTATGTGTGTGTGTGTGCGTGTGTTTGTATGTGTATTTGACGAAAGAATTTACTTTGTACACATTTCTATATCGGGAACCTACGTGATATTTGATAACCTACCCTAACCTAACCTAACCTTTGATAATAACAAACCTAAAAAAAAACATATCTAAGGTCAGCCAAACACAACATGAAATGAAAAAACAATGAAAAAATGAGGAAAAAAGCCACTATATTAAAGCTCTGTCCTAATCACTATGTAGTGGCCGAACTACAAAAGTTCACACACGGATTGTAAATGTTAAGTGGATTAAAGTTTTAAAGCGATTTAGGTCACAACGTGATAGAATTAAGAGTGTGGTTCACGATGTATGATGGGAAAAAGGAGTGTTTTAAATTCATAGTGTGGGGTTGTATGTTTGTGTTTGTGTTTGTGTTTGTGTGGCTGTTTGTATGTCTGTGTCTGTGTGTTTGTGTTTGTGTGTCTGTGTGTGTTTGTCTGTGTGTGTGTGTTTGTGTGTCTCTGTGTGTTTGCGTTAGTATCTGTGTGTTTGTGTGTGTGTGTTTGTATGTGTGTGTGTGTGTGTAAATCCATGCATTCATCGACCATGTCCTCTCACCCTGTCCGCAAAGAAATAAAGACAAACGACGAACGATTCTGATGAAATTCCCGGCAACAGCGTGATGGCGAAGTGCATTTCCCTTGATGGGGTATTTTCCCTTTCTCTGCTACGTCATTCGTGAGGGATTTTACGAGCAAAAAAAACAAGCAAACAGCAGCCAAGTGGAAGTTCGAAGAAGGAAGAGAGGAAAGAGGGAGGGAGGAAGAGAAGAGAACCTTTCAACACTGATAAAAACACGGAGACAAATCTCATGTAAATTATACATGAGGGAGAACTGGGACGGAGTTATGAGAAAAGGATTTGCAATTGATTATTACTGCATTAGCATCACTATTACCATTAGCATTCTTAATATCATTACTATTAGAATAGCATAATGATGGTAAGAAAGTCAATTGCTGTCGATTAATTAGTTAAGAATTAAAAGAGAGAAAAAATAGGGTATTCTAATAACACTAACAATAATTCACATTTGCTACGCCTGATGGTAACTATAATACATTTAATTAATAAACAAATATTGCAGGATTCAATTTGTATGCCAAGTAACGCCCACAGAATGAATAATGTCAACTCAAAACACCAACATATTGTAGATAATTCCTAAAATAACTCTTACAAAACACAGGACCAAACTAATGCTTAAGACCTGGAGCGAGAAATGAAGTAGAAATTGGACTTTCACCAAATATTTTGACGTATGATTTAACTACAGAAAAGCAAACGAAGGACTAGCATTCCCGACAAGGCGAAATGAAATTATTTGAAACGTTTCTTATGGTGGACAAACACCGGTTCAGAATTCCTTTTACTCTTTGTATGAGTGCGTTACTGTCAAATGTTACACGAAGTTTACGGTTCACATGAAAATGTTGATGATACCAATTTATATTTGTGTGTCTGTGTGTATATAAACATATATGTATGTATGTATATGTATATGTATACATATATATATATATATATATATATATATATATATATATATATATATATATATATATGTATATATATATATATATATATATATATACATATATATGTGTGTGTGTGTATATATATATATATATATGTGTGTGTGTGTGTGTGTGTGTGCGTGCGTGTGTGCGTGTGCGTGTGTGTGTGTGTGCGTGTGTGCGAGTGTGTGTGTACTTGTAGAAACATTCCAAGGTAATACTTTGCCAGGCCTTTCAAGCCGGAGAATACTTAATATCACACACTAAATGTTGTTAACTCAAGCTGAACAGCTCGAGTGGGTATTTGACAAGAATTTCATTTTATGCTAAATTCTAAAGTCAGGTGGAGTTTTCTAAATGAATTTCGAAAAGATTAGTATATACTGCAGATGAACAGCTATTATTAATGTTATGATAAAGATTATTATATGTTGTTATTATTATCACTGTCATGGAATTGTTATTGTAAGATTTTTTTTTATCGTTATCGTTTTTATTATAATTACTTTATTCCTCTAAGTAAATTATCGATTCAGATTCTGACGTTTTGCAACCAAGCCTTTAAATCCAACCAGTAAGACGGATAAGTTGCTCTCTATCAATGCAACATTCTCTGCAAGAACCTCATTCAAAATAATATTTCTCTATATTCCTTTTTTTACGAATAATATAACTTATAATTATTCTAAGTCATCAGTACTACTATTATTAATATTATACTGTTCATCACTATTTGAAGAATACTTCTCAAATCAGAATTATTGCTATTTATTTTAATAGTATCAAAATTTATTAGCGATGAGAATGAGAAAATAATAGTAAAGATAACAATAATAATAATTACCAATGTTAGTATTGGTGTTATTAGAATCCTTATTGTTATATCTATTGCCTTGTTCTTAATCACTGTTTTCTTATGTACATCGTTATCATTACCAAATTTCATACCCATTGTTGCTTTTAATGACTATGTTCGGCGTTCAGCATTATCATTCATCATTGTAATCATTGCTAATCAATATTCTTTCCACCACACAAATATTATTTCAACTCTTTAAGTTATTGCCAATAGAATTATAACAGCTAACAAGAAACCATCACTAAAACTACCCTGTAACAATTCTTCATTAATACGAAAACGTAGCAGCTAATCACCTCCATAAGCTTCATTTTATTATCATTTTTAAGAATATTTAATGACAGTCTATTTTTGAGACATAACTCACGTTCTTTATCTATGCAAACGACGAAGTTTGTGTACGCTTTTGGCTTCAAGATAACAACTTTGAAGATAATTTTTTTTTTCACGTGTAGAGGACTGACTGGCTCATTAAAATTCATTACTTTTCCTTTATGTTAAGAACTTTGGAAGTGAATCATTCTGGGTAGTGTTTTAGAAATACGGGATTGATGACGTGTGAACTTGTGTCGTGGTATTTCTTAATGTTTTCATCACTGTAATTCTGAGTAATTTCACGGGTTTATTTTTTTAATGCCGATTAATATAAGGTGATATAATGTGGCCCGTTAAGCCAGCCACCACTGAAAAGTGGTGGCTGGCTTATTTCTTATTGCTTATTTCTTATTGCTAAAGTAATAAGAGAGAAATAAAAAAGCATACTTTGATTATATATATATGAAGTGACTGCGCTACTTGAACGGACATTAGAGAGGGAGAAAAAAAAGTATTGTAACTAATAGTTAACTCTAGATTTACTGCTTGTTTAAATACACCAAAACATCTGACGGCATTTTCGAAGGAGAATATGCAATGTGTTGCACCTCGTTGCACAAATGAACAACGGACTCACAAGTAAGCATATCAAGAATTAAGAGCTGATATGCAATACTTTCGAACCCGAGTACTGAATCGAAAAAAAAAAGATAGAAGATAAATAAAAATTCTTGCTCTTTAACATTGATATAAAAAAGATAGAAAATAATTGACAGAACAAAAATAAAAGAATAGGTCGCGTTTTATTCGTACCTTTCAAACCTTTTTTTTCGCTCTTTGGTCTTGCAATATCCTGCCTGAAACAAATTCCTGAGCTCGGCAGTACCACAAGGGAATAGATGTATTGTTTCTTTTGTATAGATATATAGATATCATAAATTTCACACAAGCTTTAACTATTTATATAACTATATATGTATGTAGGGGTCAATTTTGCTTATTCCTTTGCTTTTAAATACATTACGAAATGTGAATGCACAAAGGTTCCACAAAGGTGCCGAAACGTGGAGACGGTTCATTGGGGATGCCACAGGAAAAAAAAAAAAAAAAAAAAAAAGAGGAAATAAGCTTCTTCTTTTTTTCTTCTACTTCTTCATCATTTGTTATTATATACACACCCGGAAGTATAACACGTGAGCAACTCATAAGTCCCGAGTTTGCTTAGCGTTTTTAATTACATTTCTGAGTCCGCCAATGAAAGCTCTGGAGGAATCATTGCAAAATCATAACTCAAGTCTGCTTGATGAAAACTCGTAATGGAATGTACGTCTAATTCGCCTGGTTTTGCTGTTGTTTTTGTCGTTGTTGTTGTTTTTCTGTGAAATTTTGTGTAAGTAATGAATGATTTCTACCCGGGGAGGTAAGTAACTGAAGGCTGGATTTCATGCTATTGGATTTTATTTTATTTGACTAGTAATGCATTTAGTATGAAGACAATTGATAGTCATCTATCACTATCTGACTCAGTTCCGCCAATGTGCGTGTTACTTTTTTCATGCATTTCTCTGCCTGTCTCCATCCTTCTATTTCCTCTATCCACGTTTATCAACCTATCCCACACTTTCTCTTTCCTTTCATCGCCCGTTCTGGTGCTTTGATATCCTCACGATCAGAACAAACATAACGTGGGGAATGATTCACTGTGTGACTTAAATGTGATGAAACATTGTACATGAGAGAATAGGTGAGTAGGTGTTTCATCACTCTGTAGAACCATCTCACAACTTAGAGTGATGAGATACGAGAAATTTCGTTCAGATATGGAATGCCCTTAGGAAAGATAATGAACTATCTTATGTTACATGCCTCGTGCTGAAATATCGCCATTGTTGAAAGCTTATACTCTGTGTTTACAAATGGATATTGCAATTTTGATGAGCATGGGATGGAACTCTCTGAGTCTGTCTTTTGCTTTAAGGAGAAAGATAGATAGAGAGAGAAAGAGAGAGAGAGAGAGAGAGAGAGAGAGAGAGAGAGAGAGAGAGAGAGAGAGAGAGAGAGAGAGAGAGAGAGAGAGAGAGAGAGAGAGAGAGGTCGGGGAAAGGGGGAGTGTGTGTGTGTGTAAGTGTGTGTGTGTGTGCATAAATATATACATCCGTACATGAATATAAGCTTTTCTGCCTTCGTGTAGTCAAAACCTAATGTAATGTTCCTACAGAGCGTAATATATTTTCAGTTTCCTTCCATAAACCAGATTTCGCTGTCACGCATCCACCATTAACCTAACCTAAACATCGTACTTTATATAGCGTACTCAGAGGAAACCATTAAGAGTTGTATTTTCTATTTCCTTTTCTGTTTATGCACTTTGCGTTTAAACGTTGTGTAGATAGAATGAACATACTTTTTCTTTATCATTATTATGATCACTATTATTATTATCATCATCATCATCATCATCGTCATCACTATCATCGTCATCATCATCATCATCATTATCATTATTATGATCATGATTATTTTTAACTGTACTTTGCGAGAAATACAAAAGAAATCATGTCTATATGTGTGTAAACATATATATATATATATATATATATATATATATATATATATATATATATATATATATAGGTGTATATGTATGTGTGTGTTGTTCTTTTTATGTTTGTTTTTGAACCTAAAAATTCAAATCTCTCTCTCTCTCTCTCTCTCTCTCTCTCTCTCACTCTCGCGCTCTCTCGCCCCTCTCTTCTCTTTTCCTCCTTTTTCTTTTCTCTTTTTGTCTTTTCCTCTTCTCTCCCCTTCTTTTTTTCTTCTTCTTCTTTTTTTTGGTCTTCTTTCCCCTTTTCCTTCTCTCTTCTTTCTTTTTCCCCTTTCCTTTCTTCTGTCTCTTTCTGTCTCCCCCCTCTCCTTCTCCTCTTCTTTCTTTTCTCTTTTTTTCTCTTCTTTTTTGCTGTCTCTCCCCCTTCTCCTTCTTCCTTTTCTGTCTTCTTTTTTCTCTCCCTTTTCCTTCTTTCTTTTTTCCTCTTTTCTCCCTTTCTCTTTTTTTCTCTTTCTCTCTTCCCTCTCTTTTTTCTGTCCCCTTCTTTCTTCCCTTCCTTCTTTTTTTCTGTCTTCCGTCTTTTTCGTTCTCTTCCCTTCTCTCTTCCTTTTTTTTCTTCTCTCCCCTCTCTCCTCTCCTTTTTTCCCCTTTTTCTTTCTTCTTCCTGTCCCGTCCTTTCTCCCTTTTCTCCTTCCTTTTTTTCTTCTTCCCCTTCCTTTTTCTCCTTTCTCTTCTTCTTTTCTTTTTTTTTTTTTCTCATTCTCTGCTTTTTTCTTCTTCTCTCTCTCCTTCTCTCTCTCCTTTTTTCCCCCTTCTCTCCTCTCCTCTTTTATCTGTCTGTCTGTCTGTCTTTTCTCTTTCTCTCTTCTCTTCCTCCTTCTTCTCCCTTCTTCTCTTCCTCTTCTTTTCCCTCCCCTCTCTTTCTTCCTCTTCCTTCTCTTCCTCCCCTTCTTCTCTTCTCTCTCTTTCTTCTTCCTTCTTCTTCTTTCTCTCTCTCTCTCTTTTTTTCCCCTTTTCCTGTCTGTCTTTTTGTCTTTTCCCTCCCTTCTCTCTCCCCTTCTTCTTCTTTCTCTTTCTTTTCTTTTTCTCCCTTTCTTCCTTTTCTCTTTTCTCTCTTTCTTTTTCCTCTTCTTCTTCCTTTTCCCTTCTTTCCCTCTCTTCTTCTCTTTCTTCTCTTTTTTTTTCTTTTTTCTCTTTCCTGTTTCCCTCTTCTTCTCTTCTTCTTCTTCTTCTCTCCTCCTTCTCTTCTCTGTTCTTCCCTTTTTCTTTTTTCTCTTTTCTTTTTCCTTTCTCTGTCTTTTCCTCCTCTTCTTCTCTTTCTCTCCTCTTCCTTCTTTCCCTCTCTTCTCTTCTTCCCTTTTTCATTTTTTTTTCCCCTTTTTCTCTCTTTTCCCCTCTCTCCTCTTTCTTCTTTTTCCTTTTCTCTTTCCCCTTCTGTTTCCCCGTTCTCTCTCTTTTTCTTTTTTCTCTTCTTTTTCTTTTTTTCTGCCTTTTCTTCCCCTCTCTTCTCTTCCTCTCTTCTCTTCTTCTTCTCTCTCTTTTCTTTTCTCCCTTTTCTCCTCTCCTTTTCTCTTCTCTTTTCTTCCTCTCCTCTCTTTTTCCTTCTTTTTTTTGTCCTCTGTCGTTTTCCTTCTCTTTTTTCTTTTTCTTTTCTTCTCTTCCTTTTTTCTGTCTTTTGTCTGTCTTTCCCCCTTCTCTCCTCTCTTTCTTCTCTTTCTCTTTTTCTCTTATGTCCTGTCCCTCCCCTCTCCTTTCCTTCTCTTCTCTTTCCCCCTCTCCCTTTTCCTTCCTTCTCCTTCTTTCTCCTTCTTCTTTCCTTTTCCTCTTCTTTTCTCTCTCTTCCTTCCTTTCCTTCTTCCTCTCTTCTCCTTTTCTTCTCTTTCTCTTTCCCTTTTCTTTGGGCCTTCTTCTTTCCCTCCTCTCTCTTCCCTTTCTTTCTCTTCTTTTTCTTTTCTTCTCTTGTCTGTTTTCCTTCCTCTTCTCCTCTTCTTCCCTCCCTCTTTCCTTCTCTCTTTTCTTCCTTCCTCTTCCTCTCTCCTCCTTTTTCTTTTTCTTTTTCCTTCTCCCCCTCTTTCTTTCCTTTCCCCTTTTTCCTCTTCTTTCTTCTTCTTTCTCCCTTTTCCCCCCCTCTTCTTCTTTTTTTCTTCTCTTCGCTTTCCCCTACTTTTTTCCCTCTCTTCTCCTCTCTCTCTCTTTTTCTCTTCTTTTTCTTTCTCTTCTCCTCTTTCTTCCTCTCTTCTCCTCCTTTCTTTTCTTTCTCTTTTCTTTTCTTTTTCATCTCTTTTCTCCGTCTCTCTCTCTCTTTCTCTCTCTCTCTCTCTCTCTCTCTCTCTCTCTCTCTCTCT
>NW_028234443.1:6803117-6808117 GCF_977035675.1 Penaeus japonicus
CCCATTTTGCTTAATACTACGGCATTTTATAGCAATTATGACTGCAATTGTCACTGTCATTCACTCATAACTCAGAGCACAATAGAATAACTCAGTGATCCAAAATCCCCCAACAGCATGACACCCGTCGTCAGGCCAAATGCTATTGCAATGGTTGAATCATTATTCAATATGCCGTTTGGTTATGCAAATCATGCAGACGTAAACTCACTCTTGAGCTTAATATATGAATATTGAATGATATCACCTGTACAATTCATGAATAACATTGGGGTTATATCTCAACACGTAAGTTTGATTATCTGCAAGAATGTATCAAACTGTAAATAATGTAAACTTATGATATTCATGATCTGAATTTAGTTTACATTTACGAATAAATCATAAAGTTTTCAGTCCCCATGCTTTCTCTGCAGTCCCTTTGTCATACGAAGATTTCTAAAAAAAATAAAATAAAAAAAAAATAAAAATAAATAAATGAATAAAAAAAACATTGACAACAAGGAAAGGAATATGCAAGAAAAAAATGCCTAAAGGATAAATTAAATGGAGTTTCATGCCTGGGGAGAGAAAGAGAGAGAGTGAGAGAGAGAGTGGGGGGGGGAGGGGTACTGATAAAGAGAGAGAGGGGGGAGACTGACAGAGAGAGGGAGAGAAAGGGGGCTAGGGAAGGGAGACTGACAGAGAGAGAGAGAGAGTAAGAGTGAGAGAGGGACGCTGTGTCGTGGTCTTAAGATGGTACAAGTTAGGGTTATCCAGAATTACAACTCCTTATCTGAATTAAACTGGTTAACTTTTCTCTCGTTGGTTACCTAATTAATAATAATTTTATGATCATTTTTTTTCTTCTTTCTTTCTTTCTTTAATATTGCAAATGTATATTTCTTTATGAGTTATCTTCAGTAATCATTAAATTACATTTTACATTATATGCATATCCATTTACAACGCGTGTGTATATATGAAATGAAACGCATCCGCTAAAAAAAAAAAAAAAATCTAGTGTGGTTTTGCTTCACTTCAGGAATAGTATGACATATCCTACATAACAAACTACTGAAAGTTACTTTGCATGACCTTTCATCAGCCTTACTCTCATGGCCTTCCCGCCACGGTATAAATCATGTGATTAGGTCCTTAAGATGAGTGTTAGCATCCAATAGGAATATTTGTTCCTGCAGGAATGTAGCATCTAGCGGAATGTGCAAGGTGCTTAACTACAGTTGATGGAAGGGGCAAACCATTCAACCAGGACGAGCCATGGAATAATGGTTTTATACTTCTGGTTGCTTATGGAAGCCCTTCCCCGTGGACTGAAGGGAAGAGTTTAGAGAAATTCCTGAATTACTGAAATTACTGAATTCCTGTGATGTTAACAAGATTTTTTCCCCCTTTTCTGAAAGAGAAAACAGGAATGAAACCTTACCAAGCTAATACAAGCTAAAAACACTCGCATGAATTCATAGAATCAACTGATATGTTGTCGTTTAGCATATTTATTCATAATATATGCAAACAAATTATCTGTCCTCATGCGTAGAATTAGATCATATCCTGTACTGTCAGTGGGAGCTTTGAAATATCCAGTCAAAACACCCTTGCTGAAAATGACATGCTGTCAATATCTCCCTAAACGAGGAATTTGATATATTATACATACGGGGTGTTTCATCACAGTGCTGTTCTTTTTTTCTTTATTAAAGCCAAGGGCTTTAGCTTAAACAAGCAAGAATTTTTCGATGCCTTGGCTCTAAGATATGGGTGGCATATGGATGGACTACCACAAACCTGTTCGTGTGGCTCCCCTTTCAACACAAATCACGCTATGATTTGTAAGACAGGAGGCTTTATTGTCATACGACATGACGAAGTCAGAGACCTCACTGCCCAAATGCTCAGGGAAGTCTGCCATGACGTGAGAGTGGAACCAGAACTCCTGCCGACTGGAGGAAGGCATTTCACCCTGAGGTCAGTAAACACCGCAGAAGATGCTCGCCTAGACATCAGCGCGAGAGGATTTTGGGCTCGAGGCCAGAGAGCATTCTTTGATGTAAGGATTTTTAACCCTATGGCACAAAGTAATAAGGACCAAGATCTACATGTTGCCCATGGAAGGCATGAAAATGACAAGATCCGTGAATATGGAGAGCGGATAGAAGAAGTAGAACAAGGAACGTTCACGCCCCTTGTATTTACTACCACAGGAGGAATGGCACCGAGGGCAAAGGCATTTTACGCTATCCTGGCGCAGCAACTAGCCGACAAAAAACAGCAAGCAAGAAGCTGTGTCACTGCGTGGATGAGATGTCGCCTCTCCTTCTCCCTCCTGAGATCCTCTCTCCTCTGCCTCCGTGGGACACGAACCAAGCCGCCATTCTACACCAGCGTGAGAGACACCGACTTCGAGGAGACAGTAGAAGAAAGTAGAATAAGGGAAAATATATAATATGTACATATCTGTCGTGTAATTTTTTTTAAAATAAAGGAATAAAAAATGGTGGATGATAGCCACAGCCATTGGCGAGGTCGGGGCCAATGGACTGTATTGTGAATGGTAAAATATATACGCTTTCACAACACAGTTTCTTTGGAATGGAGGCTGGTATATATAAAAAAAAAAAAAAAAAAAAAAAAAGAGAGAGGAGAGAGAAAGGGAGGGAGGGAGGGAGAGAGAGAGAGAAAGAGAGAGTGTGAGGATATAATACTCTCGAATTTCTTTGTTTCAAGATGGCGGCCAAATTCATTACGACCCACGTGGCCGCCACGGACGTAGGCACATATTGCTCCTTGTAGCTACTTTAACAGAGGTCAAGACAGGCTGACCTCACGCAAATCCTAGAACCAGTAGTTTAACTCTTCCCCTCTCCAGTGTGCCCTTCCGGAGTAGGCCTACTGTCTTGTGCCCTCTGAAGGACTCTTAAGCTTTGAGCAAGTTGAGTAGAAATAGAAGGTTGTTAATTAAATATCTTCTAGTTGAAGAGATGGAAGTGAGGTTCTTTTCCACGTGTAGGGGGGAAAGGGCTAATAAAACAATTGATGTTTGAATTCAGGAATGAAGCGGGATACACTTACCGCAGAGCTAATTCATAAACATGTTTTTTTTGTTTTTGTTTCATTTTCCTAAATGCAACATTTTTTTCTCCCTGCGACTATTGCTTCCATGGTTGCATATTTTCTAAACCCTTGACATAAATAAATGCATTGCTAAAATAAGCAGAAAGTAAACTAATGCTCTTTACATCATAGGTGGCCTGAGGCTCCAACACCTCTGCTATTTATGCAATGATAAATGCATTATAGTTACATCTCGCCGGTGGGTGTTCAAACTAAAAAAAAAAAAAAAAAAAAAAAAATCGAAATGTTGGTTTTCAGTAGAGTAGATAAAAATATTCTTCGTTTGTTATTGACCACCAAAAACCTCTTTATATCACAATACAATCCTCTTGACAAGAACTATACACTAACTATAGGAAACACATATGGGTATTGAAAGCAAATTAAGATCGGAGGAAAATTATCAATTATTCCATAGATATCTTGTATCTTTCTCGGAAATTATATTTGTACAAGGCTTCTAGAACACTTGTCGTATCTATTTGTTATTAGACTTTTATCATAAGCATGATTAATAATCTAAAAAATATGGGCACGTATTGTGAAAACAGTTTACAAAGCACAAAACCGAATATGTAAACATATAGTTAACCTTAAACATGTGTTCATTTATTACTTAATTGACAAATACAAAACCCTCTGTTCTATAGTAGATGTGCAACAAGAATGGGAATTCTGCATGTATATATGTATATACACATGTACACATATACGCATATATACATACGTACATACTAACATATCCATACATACATACTCGTATACACACATTCATATAACTGTATGTGTATTTACATAAATTTTCAGTTCATGTAGTATACCTATCCTATATATTATTTTTAACCTCAGCTTCCATAGATGATTAACTAATCGCATAGACCAACTACCCAATCCAACTTTATTCCCAATACCCTTTTTTCCATTTATAACGTCCCGAATGCCACATGACACATAATGAAGAAATTTCGCTCGAAAGGCAAAATGGCTCCGAGGCCTTTTCATATCGAGCCTTTTCACAGGAATCAAAGTTTGCTTACTCCTCCCCGGGATCTCTTTGTCCGAATGAATACACGACTCCTATTTCATCCTAGTCTGGCTTGCATTCAGCAACAAAGGATACACAAATAGGAAGCTTTTGCAGTCATAGGTCTTGCAGACTTTGGACTGCTGGTTAGAGGTATCTCTCATCCACTCACCTGCTCCTGCTCTTGTTACTGCTCCACCTCCTACTCCCCCTTCTTCTTCTTCTTCTTCTTTTTCTTTTCTTTTTCCTTTTCCTTTCTTTTTATTTCTTTTTCTTTTTCTTTTTCTTCTCCTCCTCCTCCTCTTCCTCTTTCTCCTCCTCCTCCTTCTCCTCCTCCTCTTCTTCTTCCTCCTCTTCCCTTTTTCTTCCTCTTCTTCGTCACCCCCCCCCCCTTACACACACACACCTCACCCCCATCATCACCCTCCCCCTCTCCCTATTCCTTCTCTTTCCCCTTTCTTTTACACCCACACCCCCACCCCACCCACACCCATTCATAACTAACTTTCGACTTTCTACGAGTCGGAAAGTCAAACAGAAAAAAACACAAGAAAAAGAGGAGCTAATAAAAAGAAAAAGAAAAGAATTACGGAAGAATCAGATGATTATGGAGGCGGGTTTGTTTACAAAGAGCGAATGCATGTTTCGAAGATTAAGAGAAAAAGTCCTTTTGATGAGTAATTACGCTTGTTTCTTTCTTTTTCTTTTTTTTAAATTATTTATTCTTTTAAAAATCCGCATATGTAGATAGAATGTTTACTCAGGAGACTTCTGTTCATGTGTGAATAGTATTTCGAAATAAAAATATGGACATGCATATGCACACTTGCATAGTCAAATATGGACCGAACATGCATTCCCA
>NW_028234443.1:6810617-6813117 GCF_977035675.1 Penaeus japonicus
GAGGGGAGATTGCATGAGAGCGGGAAAGGGAGAAAATGAAGAATTTTTAGGTTTATTTTCTTGTATAGCGGAAGAAAAATAATTTAGTAGGGGACAAGTGTAAATGGAAAGCTAGTTGTAAGACAAGATTCAGTCGAAGGTGACAGGTGGACAGTATCAAAACGTAATCTATTAAGTAACTTATAAGGTCTTTCGTATGACATTTTCCGAATTGTAGTGATTATTGTGTGACTAAAGTCTTCTCGAAAATAACGACCTGTCACTTAGAGATGGAATCCAGCAGGAGTATTTAGAAATTATTGCTTTATATTCCTCCACACTTCCATTAGGTTAACATTTTGTGTTGATGAGAATGTTTATGGATATTATAATACTAGCATTATCTTATTAACTTGCTGGGATTCTCATATCAACAAAGTAAGAGTTACAAATTAGCTAAATAATAATAAATAACTTTCTTTATACTCTTGCTAATATAAGGTAATACATGTCTCCACTCCTGCTTTAGAAATGCCCTTAATGTTCAATAATTATTTGAACATAATCTAGCTTCATTCCCTTCAAATATGCATTTCTGAAAGCGCATGAACTTCTCTCATAATCGGTAAAAAAAAAAAAAAAAAAAAAAAAAAAAAAAAAAAAAAAAAAAAAAAATATATATATATATATATATATATATATATATATATATATATATATATATATATATACATATATATAGATAGATAGATAAACCAGTAATTCGGACATTTGCCAATCAGTGATGCCTGAAACGACACAAATCAAATACACCAAATCAGAATGGTATTATAAACCAATATGTTGTAATGATAAATTGCAGTTCAGGATTGCACCACGGTGATTCATATTGGTTGAAGCCTATCAACTGCATTATGAAATGATAACATTGCAAATCTATTTACAGGTGTTACATTGAATACGAAAATTGAAACAACGTGGCTATATAGATATAATTTTCACTCTAAATAAATGAAAGGATAGGAAAAATAACGGTCAATTCATATGAATAAACAAATTAAAGGATTCATGATATTAACTGCGGGAAAGTATAAACGATGATAATTTAGGTGATCAAAAGACAAGTATTCGAGTAAATAAGAACTAATTAATGTGGAAGGATAATTATAAATGACAAATACCATAGCAGATAGCTATCTAATTGTCGTGGCTTTTATTTTCTTACATCCTAAAGACACAATTTAGGGAATTAATTAATCAAATTAAATAAATGTTTGGCGACGACGTATTCGATAAGCTGCGCTGCTTGCGGTAATATATATATATATATATATATATATATATATATATATATATATATATATATATATATATATATATATATATACTTTTTTTCTCCTTCTTCTACTTCTTCTTCTTTTTCTTCTTCCTCTTCTTCTTCTTCTTCCTCTTTTTCCCGCAGGTATGAATTCGGGCTTAAATAAGGTTATATGCATGATCAAAATGAAAAAATATATATTATTACAAGAGTATTATGTATAATTATTTTCTTCCACTCAATATTCAAAATAGCAAATGACGGATACATATAATGAATATAGAATTAAGAATTAATTTATAATCACAAACAGAATTCTCGAAACATACGCTCACAATAAATCACATTATTTCACTTATTCCAGCTAATGCCGAAATTATGATGCCAATTTGCTTTCAACACAATTTATGTTGAATTTGCATACACAGTTTGTAATTTGGGGAAGTAGATTTCCAGCTATAACGATAAGTCCTCAGTCATATAGTAATATAATGACAGCTATGTTATTGAACATCGATTGCAATATTCTCTGAATTGAACTAAATTAAACATTAATTGCAATTTTCTCTGAACTGAACTAAACATTGATTGCAATTTGCTCTGAACTGAACTAAACATTGATTACAATTTTCTATGGATTGAACTGAACTAAACATTGACTGCAATTTGCTCTGGATTGAACTGAACTAAACATTAATTGCATTTTGTTATGGATTGAACTTAACTAAACATTGATTGCAATTTTCTCTGAACTGAACTAAACATTGGTTGTAATTTTCTCTGGATTGAATTGAACTAAACATTGATTGCAATTTTCTCTGGATTGAACTGAACTAAACATTTATTGCAATTTTCTCTGAAATGAAATGAACTAAACATTGATTGCAATTTTCTCTGGATTGAACTGAACTAAACATTGATTACAATTTTCTCTGAACTGAACTGAACATTGATATCGCTTGTATTATCTTGAATATAACTAGGAGTTAAGTAAAAGTTAAAGTGTCATGCAAAATAGTCAACATAAGATCATTTTGAATTACGTCCATATATTAATGTTCGCCCTCATGAATTGCCAAATAGAAATGCAATGTTCTTATACTGTCATGCATTTTATCCGTTTTCAACGCGATATAAA
Organism: Penaeus japonicus; assembly: GCF_977035675.1. Classification (NCBI taxonomy): domain Eukaryota; kingdom Metazoa; phylum Arthropoda; class Malacostraca; order Decapoda; family Penaeidae; genus Penaeus; species Penaeus japonicus. The sequence continues at coordinate 6,813,053 of NW_028234443.1, forward strand.
TCACTGTCTTGAAATAACAGATTCACTAACAAGTCATTAAGATAATCCACACTTCATCGGTTTAA
>NW_028234443.1:6823117-6825617 GCF_977035675.1 Penaeus japonicus
GTGCCACAGGTTACGCATGTTATTAATAATATTTTGAAATAAGAAAAGTGGAAGGTGTTTTGCCTTTTTTTTTATCATTTTTATCCCGTTTAATGATACTTTCTGAGTAGTTGGTATGATTATATTCGTATTTTTATTCAGATCTTTCGTTATGAGGGAAGAGACTGAAACAAATTTCCATAAATGTCAAAGGTCATTTCTAAATAAGCTGGCTTTTTCTCTTGTGTTATATATGTATATATATATATATATATATATATATATATATATATATACATATATATATATATAAATATACATCTATATGTATATGTATGTGTATATATATATATGTGTGTGTGTGTGTGTGTGTGTGTGTGAGAGAGAGAGAGAGAGAGAGAGTGTGTGTGTGTAGCAATGTATATACCCGCCCACACACACACTCTCACACACACACACACAAACATACATACACACACACACAAACAAGCAAACACACACAACCGTAGAAAACCTGGTCATTTATGAAAATAATAAAAAAAAAAAAAAAAAAAAAAAAAAAAAAAAAAAAAAAAAAAAAAAATATATATATATATATATATATATATATATATATATATGCATAAATAGATAGATAGATAGACAGATAGATAGATAGCAGGAACACCAGATTGCTTTTAAAACAAACAGCCCTAAACTTAAATTGTTAAACAACAGGCTATGGCTTAAGGGTGACAGTGTATATGCTACGGTCCTTCAACTGTAATTGTTTAATAAATATTCAGATAACAAGAACAGAGGGAAAACTGCAGGGTTGCAGAGAGTCATATGAATTTGCAAAATGACTTTGAAAAACAGTTGAAAAGGAAATATTGTATACACGTGTTGAAGCCACTTGCTCTATGACTTGCAGAGAAAGATTGCAAGCAAATGCGGATACAGCCTTTGCTAATATTGCAACGATTACCCTTCTGTCTATTTATCATTGAGTGATAGATTTACTAATGATTATAAATTTAAAACAATTTTTAAGATACGCGGAATTCATTTTCTTTGTCAAATCATAGTTTTTTTCCCTTTTATATTACATGGAAGTTTACGTAAAGTTGAGTTTCAGATAATGTTTAAAATCGTATGTTTTTTCCTTTTATGTTACGCGGAAGTTTACGTAGAGCTGAGTTTCTAAACGAAAGGAAAATAGAGAACTTATGAAAATACGTTTGATCTTTGCTATATCAATACTGCAACTATCATCATCTTTATTTTTCCTCTTTGTATTATTAGTATATATTGCACTGCAATTTACTAAACAACATTCAAACAATATCACAATAATCAAACCTGAATGTTCTCTCAAGCATTCTATTTTTTTCCCTCTTCAAAACAACTCAATTTCCTAACACTTCAATCTTGTGACTCCACGTCCATCTTCGCTCTTCGAACCAATATAAGTATTTCATCATTAGTTCAAAAAAATAAGAACCAAAAATACATTGGCTTCTCGCCTCCTTATCCTGTCTGTTCACCTTTTCACTCTTCAGAATCCCCTGTTCTTTTCTTTCGGAAGGGAATAGCAGTAATTCTCGAAGTCTATCTCGAGAATCAGGTAAAAGGTGCTATCTCGAAGCCTTCAGTTTAAAAACAAGTGGTAAACATGTCTGGGCAAAGAAGTGTCTTTAAATGGTGAATAAAAGGGGGGAAGGGGGATGAAGAGGAAGAGGGAGGGAGGGAGAGGGGGAGAGGGAGAGGGGGGAGAGGGAGAGAAGGGGAGAAGGAGGGGGAGAGGGAGAGGGAGAAGAAAAAAGAGATTGAAAGAGAGAGGGGGGGGGGGGAGCGAGAGAAAGAGAAAGAGAAAGAGTGAGCGATAGAGAGAGAGAAAAAAAGAGAGAAAGCGAGATATTTTTAGAAAATGGAAAGCATTGTACCATTTCTCTTTTCTCTGTCTCTCTCTCTCTCGTTTGATGATCCTCGCAGTTAGTCCAATATTTCCTTATATTTTATTTCCTATCATTTGAATCTGGAAGAGAACCAAATATAAAAAAAGATAAACAGAGAGAACCTAATAATAACAACAACGGATAAAATCACACATGTACGTGAAAAGCACAACACAAGACGAAATTATTTTTGTTTCTGTTATTAATAACTATACTTATGAATATAGCATAGACAATGGATTCCAAAGAAAACGCATTTATTTCGCCTCTTCCATTTGTGTTATTGAATTAGGCATAATGACTCTGGATCCGTTTGCCGAATAGGTTTCCAGTAAAGAGTATTATTAAAAATTTCTTAAATAAATCTATTTTGATTCCTTGCGTAACTGATATGTAATTAAGACAGTGTATTTGATATGAGATAATTGTTTTATATATACTATTCCTGTTATGTATTTATGTAAACGAAAGGTGACTGTAATAAACACACGCGTTCACATTCAAACATTTTTTTCTTCTTCTTCTTCTTCTTCTTCTTCTTCTTTTCACTTTCATTATCAAAGCTCCATGGAAATTACAAACTA
>NW_028234443.1:6833117-6835617 GCF_977035675.1 Penaeus japonicus
GGTTAATAACAAGGCTCTGGGTTTTTTAGGCAAATAACAAGGCTCTGTTTTTTTTAGGCAAATAACAAGGCTCTGGGTTTTCTAGGCAAATAACAAGGCTCTGGGTTTTCTAGGTAAATAACAAGGCTTTGGGTTTTCTAGGTAAATAACAAGGCTCTAGGTTTTCTAGGTTAATAACAAGGCTCTGGGTTTTCTAGGTTAATAACAAGGCTCTGGGTTTTCTTGGTAAATAACAAGGCTTTGGGTTTTCTAGGCAAATAACAAGGCTCTGGGTTTTCTAGGTAAATAACAAGGCTTTGGTTTTTTTAGGCAAATAACAAGGCTCTGGGTATTCTAGGTAAATAACAAGGCTCTGGATTTTCTAGGTTAATAACAAGGCTCTGGGTTTTCTAGGTAAATAACAAGGCTCTGGGTTTTCTAGGTAAATAACAAGGCTCTGAGTTTTCTAGGTAAATAACAAGGCTTTGGGTTTTCTAGATGAATAACAAGGCTCTGGGTTTTCTAGGCAAATAACAAGGCTCTGGGTTTTCTAGGTAAATAACAAGGCTCTGGGTTTTCTAGATAAATAACAAGGCTCTGGGTTTTCTAGGTAAATAACAAGGCCTTGGGTTTTCTAGGTAAATAACAAGGTTCTGGGTTTTCTAGGCAAATAACAAGGCTCTGGGTTTTCTAGGTAAATAATAAGGCTTTAGGTTTTCTAGGCAAATAACAAGGCTTTAGGTTTTCTATGCAAATAACAAGGCTTTGGGTTTTCTAGGTAAATAACAAGGCTTTGGGTTTCCAAGGGAAAAAAAATAGGCTTTGGGTTTTCTAGGTAAATAAGAAATCTAGGTTAATATCAAGGCTCTGATTTTTTTCTAAGTAAATAACAAGGCTCTGGGTTCTTCTTTTCGTTTCGTTTATCAGTATTCACTTTATTTGTCACTCAGTTGAAAGAGAGTTTGGTAAAATATTACAATTTGGTCATTAGTGTTGAGTGATATGAGATCATCCATTACTGAGATTTATGTTTCGAAGGTTATAAATGATCATGTTTGTTTATTGTATTTCCGGTGAATGTTTTTTTCAATTTTAAACTCTTGTTTATATCCATGGTATAAGTGTGTGTTTGTGTGTTTGTTTGAGTGAATGTGTGTGTGTGTGTGTGTTTGTGTGTGTGTGTGTGTGTGTGTATCCGTGCATGTAAGTGTGTATCCATCTATATAAATATACATAGACATATATAAAGACACACTATATATTCGCATGTATGTCTGTACACACACAAACACACACACACACAAACACACACACACACAAACACACACACACACACACACACACAGGTCATATAACCTAACCTACATAAATCCGGAAAAAAACAACACCCTTAACATAGTAATCCCTTCCTCATATTCCACCCTCAACATATCCGAGCGACTGGGATGTCACAGTCGGATCCCATTCTACTTAATGGACTCGAAGTGAAAAAGATACGCATCGTTCTATTTATGTGACGCACGCTTTCCCAGTATCATGTGGAGACGGAGAGACGGAAATAAATCGATCTATGTTGGGAAGTATGTGGGCAAGGGATGGACGTGGGTGTTCAGCTATAAATAAAGATGTTGAACGGGATGGAAATAGATGATATGTAGGAGGATGACACGTCTGTATATAAACGGGATGAAGACGATCGTTATATGATTTTTCCTTTTTTGAATATTTAATTTATTTCTTTTTTGTTCTTTTCATAATGAATGATCGCATGAAGATAGAAAGAGAGAGAGAATGGTTGACAGTAAGAGAGGATGAAGGAGCGAGAGAAAGAGAAAGGAAGAAAGAGAGAGAGAGAGAGAGGTAGAGAGGAAAAGAGGATGGAGAAGTTAGAGAAAGAGAAAGGAAGAAAGAGAGAGAGAGAGAAAGAGAGAGGTTGAGAGAAAGAAAGGATGAAGGAGCGAGAGAAAGAGAAAGGAAGAAAGAGAGAGAGAGAGGAAGAGAGGATGGAGAAGTTAGAGAAAGAGAAAGGAAGATATATAGAGAGAGAGAGGTTGAGAGAAAGAAAGGATGAAGGAGCGAGAGAAAGAGAAAGGAAGAAAAAGAGAGAGAGAGAGGTTGAGAGAAAGAAAGGATGAGGGAGCGAGAGAAAGATAAAGGAAGAAAGAGAGAGAGAGGTAGAGAGGAAGAGAGGATGAAGGAGCGAGAGAAAGAGAAAGGAAGAAAAAGAGAGAGAGAGAGAGAGAGGTTGAGAGAAAGAAAGGATGAAGGAGCGAGAGAAAGAGAAAGGAAGAAAGAGAGAGAGAGGGGTAGAGAGAAAGAGAGGATGGAGAAGCGAGAGAAAGAGAAAGGAAGAAAGAGAGAGAGAGGTTGAGAGAAAGAAAGGATGAAGGAGCGAGAGAAAGAGAAAGGAAGAAAGAAAGAGAAAGAGAGAGGCATAGAGGAAGAGAGGATGAAGAAGCGAAAGAAAGAGAGAGAAAGAGAAAAGTATCTATCCGAGAAATAGTTAAAGAGAAGCCGCAGC
>NW_028234443.1:6863117-6873117 GCF_977035675.1 Penaeus japonicus
AGTGCTACGTCCTGGGAGGAATCCATACAGTCTTGGAGTTAACTTGGCACGTATGCGATACATGAGTCTGCTCAAAATAATTCTCTCAAGTACCTTGCATAAACATGAAGTCAATGAGACGGGTCGGTATTTATCAGAGTTCGATATATTAAAACCTGGCGTGTATGTACCGTAGATTTCTGAGATATTATAGACCTTTCCCAGATATAGACATAAAGAGAAAATTATCAACATTCTTTAGCAACAACGGGCTCTCACCATATGTAATTTCAAATAGAAGTTTTGAAATGCAAAAGGAAGACCTATCCATTAGCAATAAGAAAGAAATAAGGAATTAATTGACATTATTGACGGAACAATCACAGAGGGTTTCTTATACATATATGATTGATAAATTTCTTTTTTTTTTTAGGATTTGATATTGTTTTTTTTTATGTTCTGACTGTCTGTGTTTTTTTTTTCAGACATTTTTACCTGATTGTATTATTATCATCGTTATTATTATCATTATTGAATAGCTCTACAGAAGCATATATTAACAAAGAAAAGAAAAACAAAAAACAATCCAGATGTATGAAAGACAAAAGAAAAAAAAATTAACATTCAATAAAACAAAATTGGAGTCATAAATCTTACGAAACCAGACATTCTTCATCTTGCAAAGGATATGCAATATTGCGAGACACTAATATGACCCTAATATGATTGTGTAATGCGTACGTGTGTGTTACTTTGTATCTAAATCAGTTAAGCAGATGGGTAATATTGGTTAGATACCTTCCCGATATATCAAAAATTAAAATAAGTTACTCAGAACTAATCTAAAGTATCTAATAATAATAATAATAATAATAATAATAATAAAGCCTTTATTTCCAATATACATTGGGTATTCATATACATATATAAGTGCTACAATCATAGATACGGTTGATTATAAAATTTTACCTAAAGAAACAAAAAATATATTGAAATAAATAAAATACACATTATTTATTACCTAATCCTAAATTGACATAGTAATATATATATAATAATTGTTACATTCTTTGAAAAATATAAGATCTTATGTACAGAAGCATCCCAATGGTCATATATGCAATCATATAGGTTCATTCTGCAAATAGGGGTAGTATAAATTATGTTACAATGTATTTCTTAATTTAGGAATCACAGTCATAAAATGCGAAAGGTTATTTTCTTGCAATGCAATAATTAAAATAGTTGCTGGTCAAGGGTAAAATGAATATAAACACAGCCTATATCAATACATAAGTAAATTTTATTTTAGAAACACAAATATAAACACAAATATACATTTATAGTCATATACATTTATACAAAAACATACATAAACACATTTACAGATATTTACTTATAATAATCTTACTTTCAAATTCCTTTGATTTAAGTAACATATTAAAGTATAAATAATATAGTAAACATTTATGAGTTACATTCTATTTACAATTTATCCTACTATAGAGCAATTTGTTCATTTAATAGATATTTCTTCAATCTATCTTTAAAAGCAGAAAGTGAAGCTGTATCTTTTATGTGTGCTGGGATCTGATTCCATAACTGTGGACCCCTCACCGTCATCATTTTTGAACCAGAAGCTGTATTGGTTTTTGATATATGTAGATTATTTCTTTGTCTCGTAACTGTGCCAGTTATTTCGTTCAAAGTGCTAAAATTAAGAAACCATTCCGGAAAGCATTGGTGTAAACATTTATATATTAAAATACATATGTCATATGTGTGTTTATTATTCACATTTAACCATTTCAATTGTTTAAAAGCAGGGGTTACGTGGTCATATTTACGTAAACCTCCAATGGCTACTTTAGCAGCATAATTTTGCAACCTTTGTACTATTTTAATTTGTTCTTTAGTTGTGCCACCCCAAATTATCGAACAATAGTTTAATAGACTTAATACTAATGACTGCACAACCATGATCCTTGTTGATTTTTCAAGGCTGTCTCCTACTCTACCAATAAAATGAAGAATACCATTAACCTTCCTACTTAATTCATCTACATGAAAATTAAAACTCATATGTTGATCAAAGTAAACACCTAAGTTTTTTACCACTGTCTTGGGTAGTATACGATTGCTATTGAAATTTAATGAGATGTCATTTGGTAGTTGTGAAATCATAAATCGAGAGCCAATAAAAATACATTGAGTTTTGCTTTCATTTAGAAGAAGACCATTTCTCTGGAAATATAATTTGATAGTGGACAAGGAACTTTCTGCTCTCTCAATCAATTCTACAATATTGTCAGTTGTTCCAGTAAGGAGTATTTGAGTATCGTCGGCATATTGAACAACGAAACAATCTGGTATATATTCTGACAGGTCATTAACATACAAAGAAAAAAGAATGGGACCTAACACGGAGCCTTGTGGAACACCATAGCAGACATTTCTCTGGGTAGAAAGCACTCTTCCAATTCTCACACACTGCGATCTATTACTTAAATAATCTTGGAACCACAAAGGATTTATGTTCAATTTTCTACATTTTTCTACAAGCAATTGGTGGTCTACACTTTCAAAAGCCTTAGATAAGTCTAAAAGTACAAGTAGAGATAAATTCTTATTGTCTATATTATCATAAATTTTATCTGAAATTTTCATAAGTTGCTGTACAAAGTTGCTTACGGAAACCATGCTGATTGTTAGACAGAAGCTTTTGTGACTCTAAATATGACAACAGTTGATTTGCAACAATTCTTTCTAAGATTTTGGAAAATATTGGCAAGAGGGAGATGGGCCTGTAGTTACTTACATCGTCTTTGTCATTGCCTTTGTGTAGAGGAATTACATGGGATACTTTCCATGCGTTAGGAAACATATTTGTAGCAATCGAGGTGTTTATAATGATTGTTATGTAAAATACAATGACTGGCAATGAGTCTTTAATAAAGTGATAGGGAATACCGTCTGAGCCATAGGAGTTACTTTCTTTTAAGGATTTCATAGTTAAAATGATAGTATTGCAATCTACTGGATTAATTCTAAAAATATCAGTGGAACCTTCGTTCTGATAACTAGTCCTGTAATCAGTTCTCTCCTCCAAGGGAAGGTTTTCCCGTGACTTTACAAAGGCCTGCCTTCCAACATTTGCAAAATATTCATTAAAAGTTTCAACTTTCTCCTTTAAATCATTAGTATCAGTTGATTGACTAGAGTTACACTTATTGTCTGGGATCATTTTCCTGATAGTTTTCCATGTTGCACTCATATTATTTCTACTATCTTGTAATTTACTTTTAAAATACTGTTTTTTACTTGTGTCTATAAGTATTTTTACTCTTTTTTTTCTACCTTGTAATTTTCACGTAGAGAGACATCACAGTTGCCAGCCTGAATTGTTTTCCTAATTTGATCTCTACACTCAATAGCAGCTTTTATGTCATCAGTTATCCAAGGAGCTGGTGGTCTGGTTATTTTTTTTGTCACGACAGGTGCACACTTATCCATACACTTCATGAAGATATTATTTAAAATTGATACTTGCAAACTAACATCGTCAGTATGTAAAATATCATTGAGGGAAGAAGCATCTTCTAATAAAAGTTCACAGAAGTAGTTTTGATTATAGTTCTTGGGACATCTAGATGTTTGGTAAACAGGTTGACGTTTTGGTTTTGCTAATAAGAGAGTGGCAGATATCAGTTCATGGTCTGCTATCGGACTGGGTATTATCTCAATATCAGTGAAAATACCAGGTTTATTGGTTATCATTAAATCTAGGAGTGTAGCAGATGTAGAGGTTACCCTTGTTGGTTTGCTTATCATTTGGGATAAATTCATATTCTTTATTATTTTGCTCATTTTGTTACTTGGTAATAATAAATTATCATTAAAATCCCCTAATACTAAGAATGTTTTGTTGCGAAGGCAAATATTTTCAAAGCAGTCGGAAATATACTTTAGTGATTGTGCATGTGGATGTCTAAAGATGCAGCCAATAATTATAGAAGGTAATTTCCTAATTTGTACCGTGATCCAAATGTCCTCAATTCCTTCTACTTTATCAATATTTAGATTTACGACTGTTGCCCTAGAATCATTCCTGATGTACACACATACTCCTCCCCCGCGCCCAAGGTCTTGGCGGAAAATATTAAAGGAAGGTATATGGACGAAAGTGTCATTAATACTTGGGAGAAGCCATGTTTCACTTATGCATAAGATATCAATGTCTTTTTCTTTGATAAGCATTTCTATTTGATCTTTATGGCAGAGAACGGATTGAGCATTTATATGAACAATGTTAAGAAGGTCCTTTTTATCTTTATAGTCATCGGCACTAACTTCTTGGCCAGAACCCTATTCGTGACAATAGTGGTTGCAAAGTTTACTTTTGTGGCCATACATATGACAAGAGGTACATTTGATTTTGTGATCGAATCTGCATGTTGATTGTCTGTGGTTAAATTCTCCACAATTAAAGCAACCTTGGCGCAGGTTACCCTCACGAAGCCTATTTTTCATTGAAAAATGTGTAGATGTTCTAGAATAAACGTCCCTATTACTCTCACTATGACGGTTGTTGTTAGGCCGATGCACTTGTCCTCTGCTAGTATTCTCTCTGTTATCAAACCTATTATATCTATTAATTCTATTGTTCATTTGTCTATCATTTCTACCTGTATTGTATCTTTCATGCTCACGTATAATTAGCTTGTGTCCATTTTGGGCTAAAGTAAAGTATGAACACTGTTTGCTCATCACAGACAATAATCTCAGTACACCATATCTATTCAAGAATATACCCTCATCATCACTCTCCGACAAAAAACACATTTCATCTATTTCACCAGTACCAAGACTGAAGCTTAGATGAGTTTGTATCATTGGAATGCCATTCTTATTGCTCCATTCTTTAAGTTTGTCGTTAAACTGTTTGACTCTATCAGTTAACTCATCTAAACTTACAGGAGGTACTAGTTCACATACATAAATACCCATGGTCTCATTATCTCTATCTATCTATCTATCTATTTCTCTCTTTCTCTCTATATATTTCTTTCTATCTATTTCTCTATCTATATCTATCTATTCCTCTCTCTCTATTTATCTATCTATTTCTCTCTCTCTCTCTATCTCTCTCTTTATCTATCTATCTATCTATCTATCTACCTCTCTCTCTCTCTCCTCTCTCTTTCACTCCCCATCCACTTCATATTCTAATTTCTTATGATATTACCGATTTGTGCAATTGATATTGCTTTTTCTCATTGCATATAATTGCACTTTCCAACTACCTATTTTCATTTCCAAAATATCACCAATTACTTCATCACCAAATCATCAACCAAAAAAAAACAGCTGTTAGAAATTTAAAAAGATTACACAGCAAGATTTTGGAATCGAAAAAAAAAATCTAAAAATCTTTGGAAATTATAAAAGATTACAAAGCAAGATTTTCTTTTCTAGGAAAAGGAAACGGAAAAAAATCTAACAAACGGAATTTTCCACCCGCTTGCCAAAGAGACTTTTCTGAACTTAATGACCAGCAAATAAAAGTTTTAAGTTCGAAATTGTGCATGTGTGAGATGACGGAAGGTCAAACAGATAGATAGATAAAAAAAATTAAAAAAAAGGAATGAAAGTCCAAAAGAAAAATTGAAAAGTTTAAAGTAGTAGTTAAGTTTTGTTAAGCGTAGTGTAATGCTTATTTCCTTATTTGTTTTCTGATGTCGTAAATCTGAGAAGGTAAGAATATGTATATATGTATATATATATATATATATATATATATATATATATATATATATATATATATATATATATATATATATATATATTGTCTACTTATCTACTAATCTATCCATTTATACACTTTTCTGTGTGTGTGTGTTTGTGTGTGTATGTGTGTGTGTGTGAGTGTGTGTGTGTGTGTGTGTGCGTGCGTATGAATAACACCTTGCTTGTCAGTCCCTATCCTTTGCAATCTTGCAGAGTAGATAGTCACACCAACTCCCTTCGAGATATATAGCCACTATATTCGTTGGAAAGCATATGGAAAAATACTCTACATATTCAGATTAAAACATTAATATGTTTGTCATGTTCTTCTATCATCCCAAAAGTTCACATACTATTGAAAAAAATAAAATAAAAATAAAAAATAAAAGATAGAAAGAAAGGGAAAAAAGAAAGAAAGAAGGGAAAAAAGAAACAGAAAAAGAAAGAAAAAGAAAACAGAAGAAAAGAAAGAAAGAAAATAAAAAAATAAATAAAATATTATATATGTATATATATATATATATATATATATATATATATATAGAGAGAGAGAGAGAGAGAGAGAGAGAGAGAGAGAGAGAGAAAGAGAGAAAGAGAGAAAGAGAGAAAGAGAGAAAGAGAGAAAGAGAGAAAGAGAGAAAGAGAGAAAGAGAGAAAGAGAGAAAGAGAGAAAGAGAGAAAGAGAGAGAGAGAGAAAGAAAGAGAGAAAGAGAGACAGAGAGAGAAAGAGAGAAAGAGAGAGAGAGAGAGAGAAAGAAAGAGAGAGAGAGAGAGAGAGAGAGACAGAGAGAGAGAGAGAGAAAGAGAGAGAGAGAGAGAGAGAGAGAGAGAAAGAAAGAGAGAGAGAGAGAAAGAGAGAGAGAGTTTAAGACCAAGATCAAGAACATAATCCATCCCATCCCGTGTCAGAAAAGACAGTTCTTCTCTCTCTGAGTATTTCATTCCATATCTTTTATCATTTTCGAACTAATACATACGGGTCGAGTAACTAATCTTGATACATATATTCCTCACACGCGAAAGACAATCGCAAATGACTTAAAAAAAAATAAAAAAAAATACATATCCTCTCATCTTGAACTTAATGATGCAATAATTCTCATACGAATTTGACTGTATCATATTAACTTTCTGTTAGTCGTTTTGTTTCTTTGTATTATATTTATCATATTCTTTTGAATTACTTTTCTTTTCCTTTGATCTGATAGCGTTGCTTTCTTGCTGATATTAATGAAACGATAAAAACCCAAACATGATATAATCTTATCAGTTTTCCTTATGGTAGTTTTATTGACATGAGACATCAATTATTAGTATCATTTGGACTGCCATCATTACTTTTATTATTTTTTATTGATATAATGATTATGATTGTTATTGTCGTTGTTGTTGTTGTTGTTGTTGTTTTTGTTTTTTTTTGTTATGATTATCCTTAGCATTAGCATTAGCATTATAATCATCATCATCTTAATCATCATCCTTATGATAATAAAGATAAAATTGATAATAATAATAATTATTATTATTACTATTATTATTATCATCATCATTATCATTAATATTGTTATTATCATCATCTCCGTTACCATTGTTGCTATCGCTATTGTTATCACTACCACTAATATTATTATCTTTATTTTCATTATTGTTATTGTTATCATTATTACAATTATTATCGTAATAATTCTCATAATCATTGTTACTAGTAGTAGTAGTAGTAATAGTAGTATAATTTACATTATCAAAATCATTATCATCATTATCATAATCATTGTCATCATTACCATAATCATTATCATCATTATCATGATAATTATCATCATTATCATAACCATTATCATCATTAATATAATCATTATCCTCATTATCATAATCATTATCATCATTATCATAATCATTATCATCATTATCATAAGCATTATCATGATTATCATAATCATTATCATCATTATTATAATCATTATCATCATTATCAAAATCATTATCACTTTTATCATTACTATCACCATTACTATTACTATTCCTTTATCATCATCATCAACTCATTATCCTCATTATCATAATCATTATCATCATTATCATAATCATTATCATCATTATTATAACCATTATCATCATTATTATAATCATTATCATGATTATCATAATCATTATTATAATCATTATCATCATTATCAAAATCATTATTGTTATTATCATAATCATTATAATCATTATCATAATCATTATAATCATTATCATAATCATTATAATCATTATCATTATCATAATCATCATCATTATAATCATTATCATCATTATCATCATTATGATTATTATCATAATCATTATCATCATTATCATAATCATTATCATCATTATCATAATCATTATCATCACTATTAAATTAATTATCATCATTATCATAATCTTTATCGTCCTTATCATAATCATTATCATTATCATAATCATTATCATCATTATCATATTCATTATCATCATTATCATAATAATTATGATTATCATAATTATTATCATCATTATCATAATCATTATCATTATCATAATCATTATCATCATTATCATAATCATTATCATCATTATCATAATCATTATCATCATTATCATAATCATTATCATCATTATCATAATCATTATCATCATTATCATAATCATTATCATCATTACATCATAATCATTATCATCATTATCATAACCATTATCATCATTATCATAATCATTATCATCATTATCATAATCATTATCATCATTACATCATAATCATTATCATCATTATCATAATCATTATCATCATTATCATAATCATTATCATCATTATCATAATCATTATCATCATTATCATAATCATTATCATCATTATCATAATCATTATCATCATTATCATAATCATTATCATCATTATCATAATCATTATCATCATTATCATAATCATTATCATCATTATCATAATCATTATCATCATTATCATAATCATTATCATCATTATCATAATCAGTATCATCATTATCATATTCATTATCATCATTATAATTATTATCATCATTATCATAATCATTATCATCATTATCATAATCATTATCATCATTATCATAATCATTATCATCATTATCCTTATTATAATCATTATTATCACCATTATCATTATCATAATCATTATTATCATTATCATAATCATTATTATCATTATCATAATCATCATCGTTATCATTATCATCATTATCATCATTATCATAATCATCATCATCATTATTATAATTATCATTATTATCATAATCATCATCATCATTATCCTAAATATCACTATTATCATAATCATCATCATCATTATCCTAATTATCATTACTATCATAATCATCATCATCATTATCATAATCATTATCATCATTATCATAATCATTATCATCATTATCATAATCATTATCATCATTATCATGATCATTATCATTATCATCATTATCATGATCATTATTATTGTCTTCATTATTATCATTATCATAATCATTATCATCATTATCATCATCATGATCATTATCATCATAATTATCATCGTCATTATCATAATTATTTTCATAATTATCATAATCATCATCATCATTATCATTATCATAATCATTATTATCATAACTATTATTATCATTATCATGATAATTATCATCATTATCATAATTTTCATCATTATCATAATTTTCATCATTATCATAATCATTATCATCATTATCATATTCATTATCATCATTATCATAATTTTCATCATTATCATAATTTTCATCATTATCATAATTTTCATCATTATCATAATTATCATCATTATCATCATTATCATCATTATCAGATTCATTATCATCATTATCATTATCAGAATCATTATCATCATTATCAGAACCATTATCATTATCAGAATCATTATCATTATCAGAATCATTATCATCATTATCATATTCATTATCATCATTATCATAATATATATATATATACATATATGTGTGTGTGTGTGTGTGTGTGTGTGTGTGTATGTGTGTGTGTGTGGGACTGTTCGTGTGTATAAGTGTGTGTGTGTGTGGGTCTATTCGTGTGTGTAGGCCTGTGTGTGTGTGTGTGTGTGTGTGTGTGTGTGTGTCTATTCGTGTGTGTAGGCCTTTGTGTGTGTGTGTGTGGCCGTTTGTGTGTGTGTGTGGGACTGTTCGTGTGTATATGTGTGTGTGTGTGTCTATTCGTGTGTGTGTGTGTGGGTCTA
>NW_028234443.1:6880617-6883117 GCF_977035675.1 Penaeus japonicus
CTTACTCTAAACAGGAGTGAGAGACGCATCTTAATATGTCAGTGGTACAGTAATCTCTAAAGTAATTTAATCGTTTTTTTTTTTTTCCTTTTTTTTTACTATAATCATAACAAATAAGATGATGATTAATGATAATGATAATGATACTAATGATCTATCTGCTGACATTTAACTGCTTCTGAAAGGTTGGATTAAAGTTAACTACAGCACAGCACAGAAGCAGCAGAAATAGGGTATACTATATGCTTTGTTCATACTATAGTGTAGTTCGGAAACCTGTTCTTCACGTGTGTTATGTGCTCTTGTTCTTCATGTACAGCTATTTGTTATGTAAGTGGAAGAAGTGAAATTAGAGGAAGATGAAGAATAATGTTAAGTGACATAAAAATAAGATTAAATAACATAAAGTGACATAAAATTAATATCAAGACGCTCTCACATACGTGCATAGATTGACAGATAAATGGATAGATATGGAGAGAGAGATTGATAGATAGAGAGAGAGAGAGAGAGAGAGAGAGAAACAAGATAGAGAATTTATCTTATCCCGAGAGAGAGAGAGTTTGTCTTTTTCTGAGAGAGAGAAAGAGAGCGAGAGGGGGGGGGGGGGAGCATCGCAAAATACTAATATATTCCTTTAGAAGACACTCGCGTTCTGGTAGAGTGAGCATTCCGGAAGTGATGACAGTGAGAAAAGCCTTTATATCTAATCCTCATTCATATTAATTCAGATAAAGATACCTCATGAATAATTGAACACAGACTAAAGTTAGTTTAATTGTTTTTGACTCACGATCTATTTTTCTTTTTTCTTTCTTTTCTTTTTTCCTTTTTCTTTTTTTTCTTTTCTTTCTTATCTTTCTTTCTTTCTTTCTTTCTTTCTTTCTTCCTTTCTTTTCTTCTTCTGTTTTCTTTTTTTTTTCTTCTTCTTTTTTTGTCTGATCTCCATGTTCCATTGAAAGCTAACCGTTTCAAAATTACCTGTATTTTTATATTCTAGTTATAATATCTTTTCATATACACATACACATGAATATAAATATAACTGTGAACTCTTCCGTTGGGCTCAATACCAAGTTGACCATACATTTATGCATTTATACATTTATACATTTATATCATGCATTTATACATGCATTACATTTACGCATGGGTTAGTCATGCATTTAATAGTTCCTCTCTTTTTTATGTAACGATATTTCATAGCGTGTTTTTGTTTATTTTACGTTTTTCTTTAAACACTAAATCGCTATATATTTTATATTTCTTTATTGTCTCAGTATTACAAAAATACAAGAGACATATAGCATAAGCATACAATAACATCCTATTTAAAATGCTTACTAAATATTTGACACCTTGTTTTCCTTTTTTATTATGGGATATATTAATGTAATAAAATCTATAATTTTATAATTGACCCTAACATGGAAGCGTTTTAGAAGCTGATTATATGCCTGTCTATATGTTTATATAACCATCTATTTGTCTATCTATCTATCTATCTATCTATCTATCTATCTACCTAGTCATGTGTCTGTCTGTATATCTATCTATCTATCAAACTATCTATCTATCTATTCATCTACTTACCTATCTATCTATATGTTTATCTGTCTATCTATCTATCTATTTATTTAACTATCTATCTATCTATCTATCTATCTATATATATATATATATATATATATATATATATATATATATATATATATCTATATATCTATATATCTATCTATATATATATATATATATATATATATATATATATATATATATATATATATGATAATGAACTTTAATTTTCTTTCTCGTATTTATCTTCTTCATTCGAAGTACAACAAACCTGATAGCATTTGCTACTTATATCATTTGCCTTTTATTAGTTTGTGAAAATAAAAGACATTTATCGCAACCAATATAAGGGAATCTTAATTATTTCCAAGTCAAGAAATATCTATCAAGGAATAAAATAATAATAAAATAAATCAATAAATAATTGAATAAAAAGGAATATCTATCAAGTCCAGAAACCTTAATTTTCCATCATGAACATTGAACGAACCTCGTATTTGAACACTTGACGCTTGTCAGTGCAATGGCATCAGCTGTTTCCTGTTGACTCTTCAAGCTGACTGTGTTTACTTTCTTCGCGTCACGGGCTATGTGGAATCTGTGTTTTTTATAGTATATATTGTAGTCTTTTTTATTTATTAATTTCGTGTTAGATTATAAATAGGTCTGAATGTAATTTTTTTATCTTTTTTTTTCTATTCTACACTTATGATAGAAAAGAGGACATGGATATTTTTTTTTCTTTTATATATAATGTAAGGAAGACGTACACACGCTTAACAGGTGCACGATTACCTTTTCAACAGAACAATGCAACTTATAATTTATATATACGAAGTAGATCATTCACCTTCACGTTAGTTTGTGACTTCGACAAAATGTTAAGCAAAAGTGTTTTAGATGAATATGTTAATTTCGTATATGA
>NW_028234443.1:6895617-6905617 GCF_977035675.1 Penaeus japonicus
CACGACACGTGTGTGAATAAAAGTACAAACATCATATATTATCTGTCAATTCATCGAATCATCTATTTTATTCGTTTGTTTAACCCTTTGGCTGCCTGACAATGTTTTTCTCCGATTGTTTTCATTCGCCCCGCTTTGTTTACCTGTTTGTTTTTATTACGCCGTTGATGCCTTTAGTATAAGAATGATATGTTATGTATATGTTTATGAAAGTATTTATATTTAACGGTCGACAGAGCATATGTCTGACCTGAGATACATGATCAAATTACAATACACAGATGTGACCTTCACAATTATCGGATTTCGTATATCCCCCAGAGATCGGGCAAAGATTCGTTAAAGGCAGCACCTGCAACTTTAGCCCTTCTGGAAATTCTGGTCATCTCCCCATCATAGGAATATCACCTTCAAAGGCTGACCCGAGGGCGGACCTATGAATTATGATGAACCGAAGTCAGCCAATCAGGAAATCGCGACCCAAGCTGACACTTGGAATAGTTACGCCTACTTTCCTGTAGACGGCTCATCGCCCCGCCTAGCGAGCCGTCCTGAGATATACTGACGATAGCGAAGTCACTCGAGGTCCTTGACCCTAATCACCAACATCTACCACTCGCACTCCTACATCTACTATTGTGAACTAGTGCTAATCCCGATCTTTATTTCCAGAGTCATTCCTTGTTATATTTATATATATATATATATATATATATATATATATATATATTATATATATATATATATATATATATATATTATATCGTGTCATAATATTGAAGTTATAATATATTGTTATTGTATCAGCTGCTGTGTTTGACACCAACCTTATATTTCTCTATGTGTGGATATTAGAGTCATCTATACCCATCACATAATCTGGTGGCAGCCTACAATGAGAACCTCACGTTTCTTTTTTTCGCAATAATTGGTACAATAATTAGCTACGTACCACCATCGCGAACATTTTTTCCAGTGTCTCACAGCAAACAGCGCATCAAGTTGACTGACAGGACGAAGACATCGGTAATGAAGGTTAGTTGCGACTAAGGTCGATATCCCTCGTGTCATTTTTCTTACTCTTAATTGTTTTTCACACCCTAGTGTTGTGCCTTGTGTTACCCACTTCTTTTCTATTTTCTTTCTATTGTGAAGTGACCGGATTTCTTTCTCGTGCCTATTCATGAGTGAATTACGAAGTGGTAAAGCGTTCAGAAATCTCAGGGAAACTACCGAAATTTTCTTTGGGTTGGATACTGTACCTTCCCATTCTCCCTCCCGTCCCGTTTCCCGATCATCTCTGACCCCCCATTCCACCACTGACCCACCCTCTGACCTGACCCCCACCCACCCCCCCTTCTCAAACATGACTTTCCAACCTCATCAGACATTCAATATCGTACAGAAATTTGATGGCTCGTCCATTCCGGTTGAAGATTTCTTGGAAAATGTTGAATCTATGATTATTCAAGGTGGAATGTCTAGAGCTGACCCCTCTTTCGGCAATAAATGCGTAAACGCGGCTGAAACACGTTTAGAGCTTACCTCAGCGAAAGTACGTAACGCGATTAACGCCTTTAAGACATTGCCATCCGAATTGCGCAGTTGGAGTTATTTCCAGGATATATTTAGATCTTCGTTCAAATCCTTGGATGTAAGTCACCATATTCAGTTCGCGAGACTTATTCAATTAACGCCTGCTTCCTTGTCCGCAGAAGACATTAGATACTTTATCAATCAGCTTCGGGTTCAAGTTTCGAAATGGGTTAAGAGTATTCCCCACAACCATGACTCCCACGTAAAGTCCTTGTTTAACGACCATCACGTCTCCTCTATGACGTATATGGTCAAATCTATCCTAGTTGCTTCTTTACCTACTTCTGTACAAGAGCAAGTTTGGGAACCCTGTGAAGATACTGATTTACTGAAGTTACCCGGCGAATTTGCCAAGTCTATCAGAGAGAAGGCTCCCGCAGTATCTGTCAACGCAGGCATTCCCACGACTAAGGCAAACACGACCACACAAGACAACACACCCTTGCGTAACACAAACAAGCACAAACAACCAAACGACAAACCACAACGCAACCCTAACCCGCGGTTCCACAACCATGACACGAAAACACAACACTCAAGACAAACCTCCCCTCACAAATATAATGCGGGACATAAAACTCGCTTTCCCCCAGCATCTAACTCACCTCATGTACCAAGCCGTAAACAACCTTGTGTCACGAATTGGGCACCAGACAGAGATCAGTGTTTTAATTGTTGTGCAAAAGGTCACGGTGCCGACTCATGTTATTCGACACCGTACTGTCCTTATCACGGCACGCGCTCACACCCTTGGCCTCACTGCTCGGCGTTCCCTGACCAGGTGGATCAAACTTACAAATTGCTCCAGCAACGCCAAGCAAACCGCCATTTTTTAGGGAAAAGCCAAAAACACCCAGACACGGCGACACTACAAGCACAATACCGGTAACGCATCACATTGTCTCGACTAGTTGCATCCCCAATGATATCACTCAACCGCCTTTGCTTCCATCTATATTGAATGACAAGCCTGCGTATTTCTTCTTAGACACAGGATCTTCTTGTTCTGTGGTCTCGTTGAATACCTTGCGGAATTTTAAATTATCATTAGATTTGCAACCGAGTCAAACCACCATTTGCGGGATAACAGGAGATAAGGTATCAGCTTTAGGCAGCAAAGTCCTTAACATTTCTCTTGGTAGTGAAATTTTTGCTCACAAGTTTGTCGTAGTAGAATCTAATTTTACTCCGGGACACCTTTTGCTGGGTCATGATTTCTTATACCGTACGGGTATTTCCCTCCACCCTCAGAGTAATAGCATTACTTTTAATGGTCAGAATTATCTGTTAAGGACTCCCTCTTGCCTATGGACGCATGCCGACCCCTTCACACCCGCAATGGCAATCTATGAAGTCACACATGACCATAGTCACACCATGTCTACACCTCACTTTCCATCCTCTCCTCCCCGCCACCACCCTACCCCTCCCACCCGCCCTCGCTTCACCTCTCCTCTCGCTGCGCGCGCACCCGCATCACGCAAACCTTCGCGCGCAAAACACGTTGACGACTGTGCGAAATCTTGGACCGCTAATGATAATGCTCCTAAGTTTATAGCTAGTGCTACCTCTACTATCCCGGCATTTCATGATCTACTGATAGACGTTTCTTGTCCTTCGGCAAATGGTACTGCTTTGATATTACCTGATAATATACGAGTAAAAGGTTGTGCAACATTACCTTCCTTGTATAATATCACTGATAATAGATGTCAGGTGCATGTATTTAATCTTACCCCGGCCCCATTGACTATTAACGCTGGTGTACCTGTAATATCTTATGAATTCACAGAATTGCCTATCTGCGAATTTGATTTACCTGTTCCCTCCCCTGTTTTTTCTGCAACATCATCTTCCCCTGATGAGCAGAGCTCTGATCATGTTCTGAAGCAAAATTTAGATTTTCATGAAGGATATGATATTTTGAATAACTTATTTAAAGAATTCCCAAGCGTACTGCCAACCAAGGACCGTCCTATCGGAAAAACAACATAGCTTCAACACTCCATTACCCTCGAGCCTGATGCTAAGCCTTCGTACATACCGAGTTATAAGATCCCTCATTCGAAGCGACAGGCCTTGGAAAAGGAAGTTAAAACAATGTTAGACATGAATCTTATTCAACCAAGCAATTCACCCTGGGCCTCTCCCCTCCTCCTTGTTCCAAAGAAGGATAATACCTTCCGCCCAGTGGTCGACTATCGCAAGTTGAATAAAGTAACAGTGCCAGAACCATTCCCAATTCCTAATCTTAGATTGTTGTTGCAAGACATTGGCTCTAATAATAAGATTTTTTCAACTATTGACCTTGCTAAAGGCTTCCTGCAAGTTCCTATGGCTCCTGAAAGCGTGCCATATACGGCTTTCTCGACTCATATGGGACACTTTGAATTTTTAGTATGTCCTTTTGGCCTTCGCAATTCCCCTCTCACATTTAGCAGATTAATGTCACTTGTACTATCAGGATTAATTAATGATCAGGTCCTCGTGTATTTAGATATTTTAATTTGCTCACCCTCCCTCTCTGAACACGAGAATAAATTGCGCCAGGTTTTCAATAGGCTATCAACTGCAGGATTATGTATTCAACCTAGTAAGTGTCAGTTCTTCAAGTCTAAGTTAGAATTCTTAGGCCATACCTTGTCATCTAAAGGTATTGCACCTAATGATTCAAAAGTTAAAGCCATTGCCGACTTTCCAACACCTAAGAACCAGAAGGAATTGAAGTCATTTTTAGGCCTTTCAGGTTTTTACAGGCCATTCATTCAAGGTTACGGGTCCATCGCGACGCCGCTTAACCATCTCCTTAAAAAGGATACTACTTGGCAGTGGACAGACGAGGAAAAAGCCGCATTTACAACTCTTAAATCGCGACTAATTAAGGCTCCACTCTTAGCCTTCCCCGATTTCAATTTGCCTTTTGTCCTCACCACTGATGCCTCAAACCTCGGGCTCAGAGCAGTACTCCACCAGAAACATGGCCATTCTGGAAAGACACAGCCCATTGCTTTTGCAAGTCGCGCCCTCAATTCAGCGGAAAAACGCTATCACACGACGGACCGTGAACTTCTCAGTATCACATGGGCCCTCCGTCATTTTCGAGAGCTAATCTTGGGATATCAGATAGAAGTGCACACTGATCATTCCCCCCTCACGTCCATATTTAAGGGTAGGGACCCTCATGGACGACGCGCCCGCGCAATTGAAATTCTTGCAGAGTTTGACGTCACCATTGTTTATTTACCCGGGAAACAAAATGTTGTTGCCGACGCGCTATCACGCGCTCCTCTCTCTGACGCTCACAACCTGCCTGAATCTAGCTCCTCGCCCACCTTTGCCTCCCGCAAGGTGAAATTCTCTGACATTGCACCGATCTTGGTAAATACTGCCGCACCTACCGTTGAGGATTCTTCGAAGGACGAGATCCGGTCTGCACATGTTAATGATCGCCGTTCCGACTCCATTCATTCTGTTCCCGCCCCGGTCTTGGCTGCCCCAGCCATACCTCCCATGGACCCACCCACGGAGGACGAGATCCGGATAGCGCAACGTAATGATAATCTGTACGGCCCCTTAATTCAAGCTTTAGAAAGGAATGAAAGACCTCCCCCTACCAGACATGTTCGAGTAAGTCAACTTTACCTCGATGCTAACGGTCTACTTTGCTACAAGTCTCGATATAGGACAAGAAAGCTTAAAGCATCTCGTCAGCTTGTAGTTATTCCTGAATCCCTTGAAGGTCGAATCCTTCCTCTTTTCCATGAGTCGAAAGAAGCTGCACACTGTGGTAAGTATAAGGCAATTCACTTAGCTCAGCAACGCTTCTTCTTCCCACACCTCATTAGCAAAGTTGCTAAGCATGTTCAGTCTTGTAAGCAATGCCCATATTACAAAGGAAATACCAATGACCCAGCCCCTGCATTGAAATATGACATTCCAGACTTTCCTTTCCAGAAAGTCTCTTGCGACACACTGTCAGGATTTCTGCCTTCTCGCAATGGTAATCGTTATATTTTAGTCTTCATTGATAACTTCACTCGTTTTTGTGAACTCGTCCCCGTGCCCAACAAAACAGCAAATGTTGTTGCACATGCTTTTCACGACTTCTGTCATAGACATTCAGCCCCCATGTATTTTTCAACTGATAACGGGACTGAATTTCATAACAAGGTCATGGATAAGCTATGTGATATCATGAATGTAACTCGTGTTAACATTCTCCCTTACCGCCCACAAAGTAATGGTATTACAGAAAGGCTTAACTCCTCCATCCTCTCATTAATGAGATCGCTTGTTGATGCGACATCAGACACATGGGATGAATCACTATTGACAGTCCAGTCTTGTATTAATAGTACATTCCATTCTTCCTTAGGTGATACCCCACATTTTCTTTTATATGGAATGGATAAAAGACTACCCTATGACCTCTTTGATGAAAGTCAAGTTCCTTTATATAATGATAATTATGCTGAATATCTCCTAAATAGAAACAAGTCCATCTTTCAGATCACAAAGAAGCATTTGACTAATTCCAGAGATAAAGTACTGTCATTTCAACACAAAGTGGCCCGCCACAAGGACATTGAAGTTGGAGCATTAGTATTTAGAAAAGTCAACCAACCACTCAATATTAAGTCAAAGCTTGCTCCTAGATTTGAAGGTCCATTTAGAGTAATTAGTGTAAAGAACAACAAGGCCTACATTAAATGCATACAGTCAGGTGAACAATCTTGGTCTCATTTCGACGTCCTAAAGCTTGCTCACAAGTACTATTCTCCCCCGGCCGACGAACACTAATTGATTTTTATCTTCCAGACCTTACTCCTCTTGGGCTTATCATTCTTCGCATTGGCGTCTGCCGACCGCCATGCCCTACCCCCTAGGCTTCGCGCAGTACCAGGAGCCTTCGTTGAGGACCATGGGCTAGTCTTACCAGTAACAAACAATGTGGAAATCAAAATTTCGCTTCAACCGATTGCTGATTTCTCCGGCCTGGCTACCTTCCACCTACGTAAGATAGCATCACTCCAAGCGCAGGTAACTCGTGAACAGTTAACGCAGCAGCAATTCTCTCTTCTTGACAGTGCACTTAATTCTATCCATAATCAACTTTCTTCTTTTGTAGAACATAAACATCGTTCACGACGAGGATTAATTAATGCTGTCGGAAAGATTGCCCACGCGTTATTTGGCGTTGTAGATGATGATACTTTCACTTCTAAGTTCTCAGAGTATCAGAATAATCTCAGAACAATTACTCACAGATTTGACGCATCGATTCATGCCGTCAACACTATTGCCACTAATGTTCACGAGTTACAGAGAGCATTTCACAGCGTTAACTCAACCTTTGAAAACCTCTCCACAAAGCTCAATAACTCTAACCATTTCACAGAGCTTGCGTTTAACGTGCTATCTTACCAAGTGACAATTAATAAGATTATCAATAATATTAACTCAATAACCAACTCGTTGATTTCAGCAACAGCAGGCGAAGTGCTTCCCAGTCTCATTACTCCACATGACTTACGCCCTATTCTTCACAATATCTCCTCTGCTAATGTTAAACCTCTCTTTCCTCTAAGGCAACGAATTCAGTTCTACTCTACTCTAAAATCTTACCTCACAATTTCAGGTCTCTCTGTAATTATCCCACTCTCCCCTGAAACTACCTTCAAGGCTTATTTCATTCACCCATTCCCATACAAAACAAATAACACTTTTTTCACTTTAAACACACAACATTCACTCATCCTAAAATCCCTTCACGGCCAGTCTATTTCCTTCCCACCAGCAGATTTCTTAGATAACTGTGCAAAGACCACTCCTCGCACATTTGTTTGCACTTCATCGCCTCTGGCACTTGACACAAACATGCCATCTTGTTCCAGGGCACTCATTACAAACCATAACATTATAGGTCAGTGCACATTCTCTGAAATCCGTGGTTCGGTTAGGCCGTTTCTTCTCTCATTTCCCGACATTACATTACTATTTTACTTCAAGGCTACTACAACTACCGTTATGTGTAACAAGCATAACCCTGATGTTGTTCTACAAGGTACTTTTGTTCTTCCAGCCTCATGTGAACTGACTTCCTTATCCTTATTTATTCCAGCTACCCATACCTACACAAGGAAGATTGCAATGAATACCTCCTACCTGCAGCCCATGTCGGTATCATTGCCATCCTATAACATTTCTCTTCCTAGTATAACCTTTCAACAGATGCCTACTTTGCAACAGCTTGATGCATTTACCCCGCTCAGCCCGTTCCACGCAACCTACGTTTATCCCGTATACGTTACCGTCGCCGGAATGTGTATGTTGCTAGTAACCCTGGGAGCGTGCTATTGCATCACCTACAGGCGAGTTGCATTGAAAAACAAGCAAGTAAAACATACCCATGATTCTGTTGCATATACCAGTTACCCTCATGCTATATAATATTCTAAGAAAAAAAAAATCAAATCCAAAAAAAAAATATAAATATTAAGAATAATAATACAAAAAAATAAAATAACATAAAAAAAAAACATTTTGATACAATATTCGATATATTACTAACTCACATTTTGTTCTTGTTGCACTAATTATTTTCCTTTTCATATATCGAACTATGCCTTCTACCCTACGTCCCCACTTACCTCTCTAAAGCCATGTAAGGCGCCAGGTACTTGTACTTTTTTTTCAAGTTATGATATTGACGGATGCAGAAAAGCACACCTGTGTTAAACCTGTAATTCCGGAGCTGATCTCGAGGCCTGCCATGCTGCAAATCCATGTAGTATTGTGCATTAATCAAGAATCTGCCGGATGTTGCTGTCTCTTCGTATACCACTCTTATAGAGTTCCCCTGATCAAGGAATTCTTATCCTCAGTTAAGTATAAAGCTTCCTACTTTATTTCTTACCAAATCGGGACGATTTGGGGTAGCATGGTAGAGCGATATGAAAGTATTTATATTTAACGGTCGACAGAGCATATGTCTGACCTGAGATACATGATCAAATTACAATACACAGATGTGACCTTCACAATTATCGGATTTCGTATATCCCCCAGAGATCGGGCAAAGATTCGTTAAAGGCAGCACCTGCAACTTTAGCCCTTCTGGAAATTCTGGTCATCTCCCCATCATAGGAATATCACCTTCAAAGGCTGACCCGAGGGCGGACCTATGAATTATGATGAACCGAAGTCAGCCAATCAGGAAATCGCGACCCAAGCTGACACTTGGAATAGTTACGCCTACTTTCCTGTAGACGGCTCATCGCCCCGCCTAGCGAGCCGTCCTGAGATATACTGACGATAGCGAAGTCACTCGAGGTCCTTGACCCTAATCACCAACATCTACCACTCGCACTCCTACATCTACTATTGTGAACTAGTGCTAATCCCGATCTTTATTTCCAGAGTCATTCCTTGTTATATTTATATATATATATATATATATATATATATATATATATATATATATATATATATTATATCGTGTCATAATATTGAAGTTATAATATATTGTTATTGTATCAGCTGCTGTGTTTGACACCAACCTTATATTTCTCTATGTGTGGATATTAGAGTCATCTATACCCATCACATAAATATATATATATATATATATATATATATATATATATATATATATATATATATGTATATATATATATATATACATATATATATATATATAAGTATATATATAATATATATATATATATATATATTATAACATATATATTATATACTTATATTATATTATATATATATATATATACATATATATATATGTATATATATATATATATATATATATATATATATATATATATATATGTATATACATACATACAAACATATATATATATATATATATATATATATATATATATACATATATATATATATATATATATATATATATATGTATATACATACATACATACATACATATATATATATATATATATATATATATATATATATATATATATATATATATATATATATATGTTTGTGCGTGTGTGTGTGTGTGTGTCCATATTATATGAATATTTAAAAAGAAGTCGCCAACATATTCTGGATAACCTAACGCATTGACTTGAAAACCGACAGTCTACGACACCTGAGAAGTCAGACAAAAATTGGAAAAAGATTTATTAACTTAAAATTGACCGTATCAATTAATAATGGAAATCAAAGAAAAAGGTAAGGTAACAGTGAAAAAAGTCTATGATAAAGAAGTTTGAGATATATAAGGACCAATTTTCGACTTGTATAATTAGATCTCGGTAGTACAGTCGCCAAAGCATCTAACTCTCTTTTCAGGTTGGTTCCAGCGTCGGAGGTTCCCGGGTTCGAGACCAGTCAAGTCTTTCCTCGGGAAAAGTTAACAGGT
>NW_028234443.1:6910617-6913117 GCF_977035675.1 Penaeus japonicus
ATCACTATCATCATCACCATCCCCATCACCATTCCCATCAACATCATCACAATCCCCATCACTATCAACATCATCATCATCATCACCATCATCACTATTAGCTCCTCTAAATAAATAAGATGATATACCCAGAAGTGACCTCAACTGCAGTATTCAGATGAGCGCGTTTGCAATTGCATAGAGCCCAGAGTGTGTGTGATTTTGGTTGATGCATCCCGACAGCGCGTGACAGGCAGAGGCAACGGAGAATAACAGAGCTTTCCTTGTTTAAGATAATTCTAAAACGTGGGTCCATATAGCTGTCAGCCTTTAGTCTGTGCTATTGTGCGACGCTGAGGTACTTCCTGTAGTTCTTAGTTGTATACAAACTTATCACCATCACTTATCACCACTTATCATCACTTATCACTATCATTTATCATGATCCCAGACGAAATACGAGGTTATTAAACCTGATCTGACACACTGTTGGCGGGGAATCACCCATTTGGAAATTGGAAATCTGAATCTTAGCGTGGATGTGGAGAACTATCTTGCTGAGAGAAGCTGGATTGGCCACAAATGTAGGCTAGATTTACCACCGTAATTCAATCTCCATTATGGCGGTTTGATTGATATATAAATAGGTACACAGAGGCAGTTTGATGATAATAAGGTAGTTACTTGTTTAAGCGAATTATGGTTATCATCGCCAATTTATGGTTATGCTGTTAAATCATCTATTAGGTTTTTTTTTATGTATATATCATTTCAGAAATGATTTGGATTGTTAGATAATTTTACTGATTAACGTAAGTAGAAATTTATGAATTTATGAATACAAGTTCTTTGATTATAAGTAAATAAGCTATTAGTAAGCTATGACGTTGATGAGGCACCATAGGACTTTTAGCTTCCTACCGTAACCTAACTTATGAAGTAGAATACAATTTTTTCTTTTTTTCTTTTCATATATTCAAAGAGCCTCCGTTTTACTACATGAGTTACAAAAATATTCATTTCAGATACCAATTTTATGCGATACTCTTAAAATATAATAATAATTCTAATACTGATAAAATAAGAAGTAATATAAGGTTTCATCATAGAATTATATCAGCACCAACATTACCGTCATATCATATCAACACTCATATCAATTTTAGCCTCCATTATAAGTAAGTACAAACCCACTAACGAAACATAAAAAGATTTTTTCCTCAAATTCTGCGTGCCAGTATTGATTCCCTTGGCACCGGACGCTCGTTGACTGCCTGCGGCTTAAAGGCACTGGCACTGTAGACTGTCCTTGTGCCGATCCTAAAAGCGTTGTTAGGATGCTTCAATCCCTAAAAATACTAAAGAAATACAAATTAGAAGCATTTTGATAATAAAGGAGACTATAGTTGAATGCACACACACACACACACACACACACACACACACACATATATATAGATATATATATATATATATATATATATATATATATATATATATATATATATATATATATATATATATATATATATATCCGATGATGTAAAAGACTATAGTTAAACGCGCTGATTAATCTTTATATTAGAGGGAAAAGATAATATAGAGAAAAACGGGGAAAGAAAGAAAATAGAAGTAACTAAAGCACATGTCTCGGGTTTACTTTCCATTAGAATGCGCTCATCTGCATGCTACAGCTGGGAGAACTGTTGCATTATTTTGGCATGTGCTTGCCGATGCTCATGCATAGATTGCATGGCCTTTGCATGAAGTATATAGACATAGGAAAGCATACACGTGCACACGAGCGCGCGCACGCTCATATATACATACATACAAGGATATACACGTACACGCACACACACGGGCACATACACTAACACACACACACACACACATACACATGGGCACACAAACACACACACACACACACACACACACAAACACACACACACACACAACCATAAACACATGGAACAAAGAAAAGGATAAAATTGAAAAGCCACTGATTCCTACATACAAGAAAATAGATATATAAGATTGCTTAATTAAATATAAATGGTTCGAGATTACTGACACAATTAGTTACACAGACAGATTGCAGTTATGCAGTCGACCTGATCATCAGAATTACCTTCCGTTATTGCATTGCATTTTAAATAATTTTCTCAGGTTAACATTTATCAAATTACGTACATGTCACTGCACGTGGAAACTATATTTCAAAATCATTCAAGATTGTAATTCTAGAAGGATGAAATAATATCACGTTGCATACAAGGTATTCAACATTGAAAACAAGGCATTAGTTATATGCGCAGAAATATTGTCTCATTAGGATTCAGATTTTCCTCACAAGCGACTGGATCTTGCAATCTGTTTTTAAAGAATGAGGTGTTGCAATATTCAGTGGGTCTCTCTCTATCTATCCATCTGGCTTTATATCTCTTTCTTGCTCTCTCTTTCTTTTTGTCTTTCATTCTTTCTCTCTTGGACTCTCTTTCTCTTTCATTCTTTCTCTCTT
>NW_028234443.1:6930617-6933117 GCF_977035675.1 Penaeus japonicus
AGTTAATGAAAAAAATAACTAAACCATATGAGTTGTTGATTTAAGAATACAGACAATCATAAGAATTGTTCCCGTTTTTATTTGTTCATTTATCAAAAAGCAATGCACACAAATACTTCCAGATGATATCAAGAAATACACTAAAATACGATTTAAATGTTACCATAATTTCTGGCATTTCGATTATTTTTTGAAAAATAGGAAAACCGTTATATACATTTGCATATCACTTCGCTATGATATTCTCTACATCTTTCTTAATTATTTAATTACCAATCTTTTTGATATGATGATCAATATCATATCAATATTGTATCCTTCAGTATTACCAACGAACAGGAGGATCTATTCATAAACATTCAGTCAAATTAGCACAACCGATCTTGTGAAACATAACAAGTTGTCTATATATAGCCCCTTAATCTAATAACTAACAAGGGTATCCTTCAGGTATATATATATATATATATATATATATATATATATATATATATATATATATATATATATATATATACAAATTTTTACCTCCCTGACCGGGACTCAAACCCACGCCGTAAGATCGACAGGCACGGTTGATACCGCTAGGCTACACGACCCGACAAAAGAGATGTTCAACCATCTTCTCACACATATAACCTTGGTAACCTGATTTGGGACTTGAATTTGTGATTCCGTGGCTGCCGAGTGCCCGCGGGAGATGTTCGTAAAACCTCGCTATCACTGTTCTGATAAGAACACATAGGTAATGTCCATGACATCTCATAAGGTGTCTGGTTGCACATCTCTTTTGTCGGGTCGTGTAGCTGAGCGGTATCAACCGTGCCTGTCGATCTTACGGCGCGGGTTCGAGTCCCGG
This sequence comes from Penaeus japonicus, assembly GCF_977035675.1. Lineage (NCBI taxonomy): Eukaryota > Metazoa > Arthropoda > Malacostraca > Decapoda > Penaeidae > Penaeus > Penaeus japonicus. Next base: position 6,931,477 of record NW_028234443.1, read on the forward strand.
TCAGGGAGGTATAAATTTGTATATATTAAAAATGCGTTACTGCATTCTACCATCTTCTCATATATATATATATATATATATATATATATATATCGAAGACGTATGTGAAGAAAAAGGAATAACTTTTCTTTCTTACCAACACGATATATATGTGATGTTTATTTTTTTATTTTTTTTTTTTATCCAGCCAATCAGCAATCTCTTGTTCTCGGTATATCACTCAATTATGTTGACTATTGCTGTTTATCCTGACTAACTTTTTTTCTGCCGGTGAAGAACACTCGACTTAATATATGGGAAAGAAGACTCAGAGAGAGCGAAAAGAGAGAGAGAGAGAGAGCGAAAAGAGAGAGAGAGAGAGATAGAGAGAGAGAGAGACAGACAGAGAGAAAGAGAGAGAGACAGAGAAAGAAAGAGAGAGAGAGAGAATGAAAAGGCACGAGAGAACAGTTTAGATAATTCAACAATTGGTTTCAGTGTATTTCTATAGAGAGAAAGAGAGAGAGATGGAGAGGAAGAAAGAAAGAAAGATAGAGAGAGAAAAAAAATAAAGGAAGAATGTGTGTGAGAGAAAGAGAGAGAGCGAGAGAGAGATTAGTATTATATATCCACCAATGAGTTTTTTATGTGTTCCTACAAAACCTCGGTCTTCAATAAAACTTAAATCATATGAACTTACCAACTTGTAATCATATGCCGTGTAAACAGATAAATATACCAACCTAACGTCCTAACATTAAAAAAATAATAATAATAATTAAGAAAAAAAAAAAATAAAAAAAATAAAAAAAATAAAATATATATATATATATATATATATATATATATATATATATATATATATATATATATATATATATATGAATATATATATATATATATATATATATATATATATATATATATATAAAACTGCCTCAGTTATAAAAAAAAATACAACATAAAACTATTCACTTTTGTAGGGTACTCACTGTATGCATACAGGAAAATATAATTGCAGATTTGCAATCTTTTCTCACATATCTCCATCAGTTCGTTGAATTGAAAACTTTTATACAAACTAAGGTATCACTTTCCATTTCTTTCCATTTGGCAATTATGTCATGCTTATGCACTGTGCAATGTGCATGTAAATACACTTAAATATTCTTATATATTTGTTACACAGATTCAAGAGGATGTATGCAGTGTATACACTCTCTTTCTCTCTATCTCTCTCTCTCTATCTATCTATCTATCTGTCTGTTTCTCTCTCTATCTATCTACCTATCTCTATCTATCTATCTATCTATCTATCTATCTCTCTCTCTCTATCTATCTATCTATCTCTATCTTTCTCTCTCTCTCTCTCTTTCTATTAATCTATCTATCTATTTATCTATCTATCTCTATATCTATCTATCTCTATTTTTTTTCTCTCTCTCTATCTATCTATCTATCTATCTATCTATCTATCCATCCATCCATCCATCCATCTCTCTCTCTCTCTATCTATCTATCTATCCATCTATCTATCTATCTATCTCTCCATCACACACACAGACACACAAAGAAAAACAAAGAAATCGCGTGCCTAGGTAACGAAACAGTGCCTGTCATATGTATTTGTGGCAGAATTGAATAGAATTGCTATGCCTCTTC
>NW_028234443.1:6960617-6968117 GCF_977035675.1 Penaeus japonicus
GTATATCATATTACATACGGCACCCGCACCGCTCATACTTCCTGGCACCCGATAAAATCCGCTGACCTCAGTTGACCTAACCTTGAGGACAGGTTTACAAGGCCATCGACCTGACACAGACGGTGACAAGACATGAAGCGGAGGTGGTAAAGGACGAAGGAAAGCCAGCGTTACCATGGCCGGCCTTAGGGGGTGCAGAATCGAATCGGTAACACTTTTGGTGGGCCCAAGTTCCTAGCCAATTTGCAGCAAGATCTGTAAAATCACAAATTGGTAACAATTTTGGTGGGCCCAAGTTCCCAGCCAATTTGCAGCAAGATCTGTAAAATCACAAATTGGTAACAATTTTGGTGGGCCCAAGTTCCTAGCCAATTTGCAGCAAGATCTGTAAAATCATTGAAATATAAAATATAGGAGAAACAAAAAATAGAACACAGACTTTATATCTTTACAGTAGAATGGAAAGCAATCAAAATATGCGCTTAAAAATGCATACGAGTTAATAGATTACACCCTAGGCACGGGGCCCAATTGGTTTAATAAAAGCCAGCCCTAGGCATTATCATCAGGATTAAAGACCAGTTGCTTTTAACTCCTCTCGCGGATTCACAGAAAGAGAGAAAGAAGCATGAAATACACTATGAAAAAGAGGTCCCTTTTAGCCAACCAAGCCTTTGACCTGACTTGTGCCTCGGGACATCCGGCCTGTTAGATTAAGTAATATGTTTTCAGGACTTATCTCGTTGCTTGTTTTGTTCGAGTCTTTGATTAAGACTCTCTCCGGTGTTTATCTTCTCTCTGCTATATATTTGATGGTGTAGTCGGTTACTTAGTAAACCTTTTATGTGTTCAGTTAGTCGAATTATGATAGTAATAATAAAAAAAAATCTTTATGTGGTTCAGCTGAATCTATAGGTTCTCTTGCAGAAGATTTGAGGAAATTAAGGACATTGCCTCCTCTTAATCGTTATTTTCATTACACACGTTTTAATTTTATTCTTATCTATTTATTTTTCTTTGTTGAACATATAGATACTTTCTTTTCCATAGTCATTTACTCTCTCTCTCTCTCTCTCTCTCTCTCTCTCTCTCTCTCTCTCTCTCTCTCTCTCTCTCTCTCTCTCTCTCTCTCTCTCTCTCTCTCTCTCTGCCATTCTCTGTCCTCTGCTCTCCCTCTTTCTTTGTTTTTCTCTCCGCTCTCCTTTCTCCATTTATTTCTCTTTTTAATCATTTGTGGCCCTTTTTCGTAGACGAAGCAGCCAATGTCTTCTTCGCATAGTTTGAGACCCCTTATTTTTCTTTTTTTTACTAGATTATAAAATACATTTTTTTTTCATGTTTTTTTTTTATTTTTTATAGAAAACTTCTGCCTTTTCATTTTTTAGTAAAATCACAAATTGCTTCATGGTTTGAAATTGGATTTTGGGAAACAGAAAAAATGCCCAATGAATGCTTTTCCAAAGATCTGATAGGACTTCTTTTACTAAACGATGGGGTTCTTCCTGTCTCGATCTCACATCTGTTGAAATAAGGGGGTTCCCCCTTTTCCAACGTCGATAAGAATAGAGATAAGCCAGATTTGCGGAGCAGATGCTACGCCGGGTTTGTATGCAATGAGGCGAGCCCACCTTTGATAAATGAAATGCTCTTCTGGAAAGGCTAGTGACGAAGAGGCGTCCCTGGGTAGTCGTAAGTAGTAGATCGATTTCGCGGTATAAGATGGTATCCTCCAAGACTAGGCTATAAGATGGTATCCTCTGAGACTAGGCCATAAGATGGTATCCTCCGAGACTAGGCTATAAGATGGTATCCTCTGAGACTAGGACATAAGATGGTACCCTACGAGACTAGGCTATAAGATGGTATCCTCAGAGACTAGGCCATAAGATGGTATCCTCCGAAACTAGGCTATAAGATGGTATCCTCCGAGACTAGGCTATAAGATGGTATCCTCAGAGACTAGGCTATAAGATGGTATCCTCAGAGACTAGGCTATAAGATGGTATCCTCAGAGACTAGGCTATAAGATGGTATCCTCAGAGACTAGGCCATAAGATGGTATCCTCCGAAACTAGGCTATAAGATGGTATCCTCCGAGACTAGGCCATAAGATGGTATCCTCTGAGACTAGGACATAAGATGGTATCCTCCGAGACTAGGCTATAAGATGGTATCCTCAGAGACTAGGCTATATGATGGTATCCTCCGAGACTAGGCTATAAGATGGTATCCTCAGAGACTAGGCTATAAGATGGTATCCTCAGAGACTAGGCTATAAGACGGTATCCTCCGAAACTAGGCTATAAGATGGTATCCTCTGAGACTAGGACATAAGATGGTATCCTCCGAGACTAGGCTATAAGATGGTATCCTCAGAGACTAGGCCATAAGATGGTATCCTCCGAGACTAGGCTATAAGATGGTATCCTCAGAGACTAGGCTATATGATGGTATCCTCCGAGACTAGGCTATATGATGGTATCCTCCGAGACTAGGCTATAAGATGGTATCCTCAGAGACTAGGCTATAAGATGGTATCCTCAGAGACTAGGCTATATGATGGTATCCTCCGAGACTAGGCTATATGATGGTATCCTCCGAGACTAGGCTATAAGATGGTATCCTCAGAGACTAGGCTATAAGATGGTATCCTCAGAGACTAGGCTATAAGATGGTATCCTCAGAGACTAGGCTATAAGATGGTATCCTCAGAGACTAGGCCATAAGATGGTATCCTCCGAAACTAGGCTATAAGATGGTATCCTCCGAGACTAGGCCATAAGATGGTATCCTCTGAGACTAGGACATAAGATGGTATCCTCCGAGACTAGGCTATAAGATGGTATCCTCAGAGACTAGGCTATAAGATGGTATCCTCCGAGACTAGGCTATAAGATGGTATCCTCAGAGACTAGGCTATAAGATGGTATCCTCAGAGACTAGGCTATAAGATGGTATCCTCAGAGACTAGGCTATAAGATGGTATCCTCAGAGACTAGGCTATAAGACGGTATCCTCCGAAACTAGGCTATAAGATGGTATCCTCAGAGACTAGGCCATAAGATGGTATCCTCCGAGACTAGGCTATAAGATGGTATCCTCAGAGACTAGGCTATAAGATGGTATCCTCAGAGACTAGGCTATAAGATGGTATCCTCAGAGACTAGGCTATAAGATGGTATCCTCAGAGACTAGGCTATAAGATGGTATCCTCAGAGACTAGGCTATAAGACGGTATCCTCCGAAACTAGGCTATAAGATGGTATCCTCCGAGACTAGGCTATAAGATGGTATCCTCAGAGAGTAGGCTATAAGATGGTATCCTCCAAGACTAGGTTATTAAATGGTATCCTCCGAGACTAGGCTTTAAGATGGTATCCTCAGAGACTAGGCTATAAGATGGTATCCTCAGAGACTAGGCTATAAGATGGTATCCTCCAAGACTAGGCTATTAGATGGTATCCTCCGAGACTAGGCTATAAGATGGTATCCTCTGAGACTAGGCTATAATATGGTATCCTCTGAGACTAGGCTATAAGACGGTATCCTTCGGGACTAGGCTATAAGATGGTATCCTTCGGGACTAGGCTATAAGATGGTATCCTCAGAAACTAGGCTATATGATGGTATCCTCCGAGACTAGGCTATAAGATGGTATCCTCCGAGACTAGGCTATAAGATGGTATCCTCAGAGACTAGGCTATTAGATGGTATCCTCCAAGACTAGGCTATTAGATGGTATCCCCAGAGACTAGGCTATAAGATGGTATCCTCAGAGACTAGGCTATAAGATGGTATCCTCAGAGACTAGGCTATTAGATGGTATCCTCTGAGACTAGACTATAAGATGGTATCCTCTTCGACTAGGCTATCAGATGGTATCCTTCGGGACTAGGCTATAAGATGGTATCCTTCGGGACTAGGCTATAAGATGGTATCCTCCGAGACTAGGCTATAAGATGGTATCCTTCGGGACTAGACTATAAGATGATATCCTCAGAGACTAGGCTATAAGATGGTATCCTCCGTGATTAGGCTATAAGATGGTATCCTCCGAGACTAGGCTATATGATGGTATCCTCTGAGACTAGGCTATAAGACGGTATCCTCTGAAACTAGGCTATTAGATGGTATCCTCAGAGACTAGGCTATAAGATGGTATCCTTCGGGACTAGACTATAAGATGATATCCTCCGAGACTAGGCTATAAGATGGTATCCTTCGGGACTAGGCTATAAGATGGCATCCTTTGGGACTAGGCTATAAGATGGTATCCTCCGAGACTAGGCTATATGATGGTATCCTCCGAGACTAGGCTATAAGATGGTATCCTCCGAGACTAGGCTATATGATGGTATCCTCAGAGACTAGGCTATATACGTCTCCTCCTCCAAGACTCGCTAGAAATGGTATCCTCCAGACAAGGCTATAAGATGGTATCCTCCGAGACTAAGCAATACGAATGGTATCCTCAGAGACTAGGCTATAAGATGGTATCCTCAGAGACTAGGCTATAAGATGGTATCCTCCAAGACTAGGCTATAAGATGGTATCCTCTGAGACTAGGCCATAAGATGGTATCCTCCAAGACTAGGCTATAAGATGGTATCCTCAGAGACTAAGCAATATACGTCCTTCTAGTAAGGATTAATGTTGAAAGGGGTAGGATGGGGAACCCGTGGAAATGTAACGAAATAAATGTAAATGTGACGAAATATATGGAAAGGTGACGAAATATATGGAAACGTGACGAAATACAAGGAAATCTATCGAAATATATGGAAATGTAACGAAAAATAGGGAAATATAACGAAATATATGGAAACGTAACGAAATTATAAAAATGTAACGATATATATAAAAATGTAATGAAATATATGGAAATTTAACGAAATATAAGAAAATGTAACGAAATATAAACGAAAATGTAACGAAGTATAAGAAAATGTAAAGAAATATATGGAAATTAACGAAAAGGAGGAACTGCTTGTCAACATACTTCATTTCGGAAAAGGAAACGTTGTTTAAATATTCTTGAATGATTTAAGCCATAGACTAGTAACGCCATCTATGGATAAACGAACGAAAATCCGAAATTCAAAAAAAGGTTGGAAAGAGTAGGTTGGAAAAAATTCATAGGAGAATATTTAAGAATATTAAAGTAACTTTAATCATGAATTGCTGTACGTCCGCCATTAACAAGCTGTGTCTATGGATAACAGTCGTTGAGATGAAGTAATTCTGGAGGTTCTGCGGTCTGTATCCTTCTTCTATGACATATATTTTAGTTATATATAGTTCCAGGGTATCCCTTCTCCGGGGTATTTCAACCAAACGTGAGAGGCAAAAAGACCCCCCCCCTCCACCCCCCTCCTTGTAGTAAGCTAACTCGTAAATTAATTCTTCTATCACGACCTTGTTGATACGACCCCCCCCCCTTCCACCTCCCCTCCTTGTAGTAAGCTAATTCGTAAATTAATTCTTCTATCACGACCTTGTTGATACGACCCCCCCTCCACCCCCCCCCCTCCTTGTAGTAAGCTAATTAGTAAATTAATTCTTCTATTACGACCTTGTTGATACGACCCCCCCTCCACCCCCCCCCTCCTTGTAGTAAGCTAATTAGTAAATTAATTCTTCTATCACGACCTTGTTGATACGACCCCCCCCCTCCCCCCCCCCCCTCCTTGTAGTAAGCTAATTCGTAAATTAATTCTTCTATCACGACCTTGTTGATACGACCCCCCCTCCACCCCCCCCCTCCTTGTAGTAAGCTAATTCGTAAATTAATTCTTCTATCACGACCTTGTTGATACGACCCCCCCTCCACCCCCCTCCTTGTAGTAAGCTAATTCGTAAATTAATTCTTCTATCACGACCTTGATGATACGACCCCCCCTCCACCCCCCTCTTTGTAGTAAGCTAATTCGTAAATTAATTCTTTATCACGACCTTGTTGATACGACCCCCCCTCCACCCCCCTCCACCCCCCTCCTTGTAGTAAGCTAATTCGTAAATTAATTCTTCTATCACGACCTTGTTGATACGACCCCCCCCCTCCACCCCCCCTCCTTGTAGTAAGCTAATTTGTAAATTAATTCTTCTATCACGACCTTGTTGATACGACCCCCCCTCCACCCCCCCCCTCCTTGTAGTAAGCTAATTCGTAAATTAATTCTTCTATCACGACCTTGTTGATACGACCCCCCCCTCCACCCCCCCTCCTTGTAGTAAGCTAATTCGTAAATTAATTCTTCTATCACGACCTTGATGATACGACCCCCCCTCCACCTCCCCTCCTTGTAGTAAGCTAATTCGTAAATTAATTCTTCTATCACGACCTTCTTGATACGACCCCCCACTCCACCCTCCACCCACCCTCCTTGTAGTAAACTAATTCGTAAGGTAATCCTTCTATCACGACCTTGTTGATACGAAATGAAATACAACAAACACATACATAAAAGCACACACACACACACATACAAACATAAATACCCGATTTCCCCGTTGATATTAATATATGTCAGAATTATAAAAATAACAACACTTGATCCTATTATTTGTTGTATATTTTCAATACAATATATTTCCAATAGGCGTATTGAAAGGGAAGAACAGAAATAAATTACCATTCCTTTTCGCCATCGTCTTCGCATTATCGTATCCTGAGTCACGTTTTACGAAATATTATTGGAACGCCATTGCCATGTCCTTCGTCTGAGGGAATATTTGACGAAGGTACGTAAACAAAATATCAAAGTATTATAACATTATTTATTGTATATATATTATTTATATCATAAATATGTTAATGTTTTATTATTGTATATATTTTTATTTACAAAATATCAAAGTATTATAACATTATTTATTGTATACATATTATTTATATCATAAATATGTTAATGGCTTATTATTGTATATATATTTATTTACAAAATATCAAAGTATTATAACATTATTTATTGTATACATATTATTTATATTATAAATATGTTAATGGCTTATTATTGTATATGTATTATCTTATTTACAAAATATCAAAGTATTATAACATTATTTATTGTATACATATTATCTATATTATTAATATATTAATGGCATATTATTTTATTTATATTTATTTACAAAATATCAAAGTATTATAATATTATTTATTGTATACATATTATTTATATTATAAATATATTAATGACATATTATTGTATATATATTTATTTGCAAAATATCAAAGTATTATAATATTATTTATTGTATACATATTATTTATATTATAGATATATTAATGGAATATTATTGTATATACATATATATATATATATATATATATATATATATATATATATATATATATATATATATATTATTTTATTTACAGAATATCAAAGTATTATAACATCATTTATTGTATACATATTATTTATATTATAAATATATTAATGGCATATTATTGTATATATATTATTTTATTTACAAAATATCAAAGTATTATAACAT
>NW_028234443.1:6973117-6988117 GCF_977035675.1 Penaeus japonicus
AAGGGTTTTTGAAGCCAAAGTCTGGTATTCTTGACTCCTTTATTTGGTGAATATCGGCACGGTTATATGGAAATAATTACAGGTCTCGATGGCTTCTGTTGTCTTCTGTTAGGCGCGTGTCTCGCGGACGAGACAGGGGTCAGCGGCGGGAGCTGACGCTCCCTGCGCTTTCTCCAAGGGCTAGAGTAGAAGTGAGGAGGAGGGCAGTGGAGAATGCCCCGAATGACCTGACGCTAGGTCGCTATGAAGAGTTGCCTAGTTTGTTTTTATAGCATCATGACCATGTGGCATATGTCTCCACGTGGCTTCAACGTGGTCTCACATACTGCCCGGCCACCTAAAAAAAAAGGCTTGTCCTCAAGTCGTAAAGTTGAAGTCGTCCTTGAAGGGCGAACGTGTCGTCCGGCCTTGCGTGGTTCAGGTCAACTTCTAACTTTGGCGGCGATGTCCGCGCGTCCTGCAGCCGTATTCTAAGTCCCTAAGCGCGCCGTGTACATGACATGAACATGCCGCGATTCTTAAGCCACGTCCACACGGTCGAGCAGTGCCCGTCGGGCACGAAGGCTTTGCCCTTGTATGAGCAGTTTCAGCGGGCAAACCATCAAACTGTCCGTTCCCGGCGCCAATGGAGGGCAGTGGATCGAGGTCTTCGTCACTGCCAAACGCACGAGATTGCGGAACAATGATTCATATTCCTCCTGCAATTCACGTAGGATTGTCACAGAGCTACCCATTCTTTCACATCTCTGCAACCACTCCCGGCACCAGACACGTCTCTGTGATCTCTTGTTTTTTTAGTGCAGTCACCAATTATGATAGAATACAGTGCTATCTTCTTTCGAACTATGGCGCGAACCATGGTGATCGTACCGTAATGAACCACTCGCTCACAACAACTGCTGGCGTCCGACTGCCCTCCAACCACTACAGACAGCTGTGTGGACACCTCCACGGGCATAGTCTGCAGAATTTGCCCTGCCAGGCACAGCCTACCAGGCACAGCTCGACCGTGTGAACGTGGCTTTATTCTAGAAGCGCGGGTTCGTGGCAAAGTCGTGGCAACAGCATGGAAAGTATTGGAACAATCGTGGAAACTCCGTGACAAGGGGGTAGGCTTGTCACGATAGTTACACGAGTGAAAAAATCATATTTTTACTGTACTTTTTCTTACCAATACTTCATATGAGCATACTACGTTTGGAAAGTAATATCTATATTTGATATATTAAACATCGTTGTCCTAGACATGGATTACAAATCCTTTTAGGAAAACATGAATTCTCTGCTGATTTTGAGTTTGTTTACCTTTTGGCGGACTTTTCGAAGGAAAGTAAAGTTAAATGAATGGTAAAAGTAGTCAGGGACGTAAAATTAAAGCATATAATTATATGAAATATGTATACATTAAATCTATATGTATGATATATTAAAAATGCGCATATATGTACAGTATATACAAAGATAAAATAAGGAAGATCTGTTCATAAACACACGATCCCTCTCATCCCGTTTGTTTTGATCGAGCGTAGAGTGAATTACCAACAGCGCGTTCGTGAAATGGTTGTCAATTCTTTATCTAGGAACAAGTACAACGACTGATTCATACCAAAATTGAATTATCTTATGTTAGTGCTACCTATGATTGTAGTTTCATTTATGAATTTGTCGTTTGGACAGTGCCATTCATCCGAAACATGTTAACTTTGGAACGGTTGGTAAACCTGAAGCAGCTGACGCAAACGTGCCACGCTTTTGCGAACTAGATTACCGCCTTCGTGACATGAACACGACATGGACACAACATGAACATGACATGGCCACGACATGCAGAAAACGTCCTAAAATACGGCTGCTGGTGGCGCGTTCATGTCGTTGTCCCACGTCCCGGATGTAGGATTCCGTTTCTTCGTTTCCCATGTTCTCTGTACTTGGCTGCTGCTTCTTTGTTATTTTGCAGGCGGGAGTTCCACGTTATTAATTGAGGTTGTCCGGCTGTCCTCTTCGACGGGTGCCACACTCTTGGTTTCTGGGAAATGACGGCCATGCTCTCTCTTCTGGGCGTTTTTGGCATCTGCTGCTTCTGAGCTTCCAAACCGTGGTGTCTTTTGGGCGACCACATTCCGGGCCTCGTTTTGTAGTCAATGGCGTTCCGTAACCTGCTTGATAACCTTTACATACAGGGCCAAAGGAAGAGGGAAAGAAAGACGAACAGAGAGTGGGGGAGGGTATGCTAAACTAACTGTTAAAACACCGAAATTAGAAGCAGACGCTCGTAAGACCTCTAACGGTAGTTAAATCACCAGTTCAGAAGTTTAGGTGTTCTCCCGAAGAAAATGGCGGACAGGGAAAAAAATTAAAAAAGGTAACACGGGACAGTAAGGCTCTGAATCCTACAGTAAGTAAATGTCCTGCTCAGCTTTGCGCGTGTGTTTCCTCTTAATTTACAACTTTCTGCACGAGATTATGATACTTTCTACAGCTACGACAGACAAAAGCTAAGTAAAGATATGGTTAATTAGACCTAATATCTATTTGTGAATTGTGAGGTCTTTCAGGAAAAAATATAAACATCAGTAGTTCTAAGAAGGACGTTTGCAATTAATCAATGATATAACAATAACAATATGATGTAATTATATATACATGTTCAAATATTATGATAATATATACAGGTTAAAATATGATGATATATACAGGTTAAAATGTGGACTGCAGGCCTGACATGTTTCATTCCAGAAAAAAAGTATAGTGTGTTCATGATAAACAGTAAATGTTTTTATTTGACATAAAGCAGGATTTTGCCTAGTTTCTTTTCATGCATAGGCAGATGAGGTTAAACAGTTTGTGTATATATATGTGTGTGTGTGTGTCTTTGTGTGTGTGTGTGTGTCTGTGTGTTTGTGTGTGTTTGTGTCTCTGTGTGTGTGTATGTGTGTGTGTGTGTGTGTGTGTGTGTGTGTGTGTGTGTGTGTGTGTGCGCGTGTGTGTGCCAGGATAAATATGGAAACTTATCCTCTTCCAGAAGAGAGTGATGTGCTGTGTTTATTTATCTAACTAAAAAAAATAATAATTCTATCTAGTGACTGAAGATGATGACTGTCATTACAATCCTTAAAATTACCGTAGTCTTCCCTAGAATAGGTTTAGTTTTAGAATCACAGATGGCTCCACTCTCTCCCGGCACCAGTAGGAGAGAAAGTTCTTGAAGGTGTAACCCATATACGTTCTCCATCGAGTATCAACTTCAGAGAGAGATGACGCATGATAAGATGCTGATATCACGCTCCAAAGTACAGGCGGTGCAGGACGTGCAGGCAGAATGAGACGAAGATTGTGAACCAGACCATGTGCAGAGATTTCAGCGTTCGCCTTCACTCGTATAGCTTATTTTTTGCTGTGGTGCTCGGAACCATAAGCACAGGATGACATCCTATTCCCCATCTCTCCATATATATTTTTATTTTCACAAGAGACGATTCATTATTTCGTGTTTGTTTACTTTCGAAAACAAATACGATTATTTATTTATTTATTTTATTTATTATCTATTCATTCACTTATTTTTACCTCCCCTAAAATCGTAATGCTCCTTTCCCACTGATTATAAAAAAAAATAAAATAAAAAAACATGATCTAATATGAACTCACTATTCCAATGTTGGTGTATTGCAACATTGAGGAAGCCTGTTAGATAACACACACTTGGCTCACGATAACGATATAATAATGACAGCAATAATAATAATAATAGAACAATCACCCCCTTTTAACTCTTATCTCAAACAAGTAAATTCGTAAATTCGCCCCAGCTTCCCTTTGTGTGTCCGAGGTCCTTCCGGTGCGGGAGTGGGTTGACCTCCTTACTTGGCTTTCTGTGTCTGGTGTAAATGGCAGCGCACAAGGGCTTTATGGCGGCACAAGGGAGGGGGGTGAAGTCGTGAGAGAGGTTGCTAAAAAGGCAGAAAGAGAGAGAGAAGGGGGGCTTGTGGGGAGGCAGGAAGACGGAGAGAGAGAGAGAGAGAGCGAGAGGTGGGGTGAAAGATAGAGAGAGGGAGAGAGGCAGACAGAGAGAGAGGGGGGGGAGGGGGAGGCAGATAGACAGAGAGAGGGGAATGTGAGAGAGACACAGAAAGAGAGGGAGAGGGAGGGCGAGAGAAAGAGAGAAAAGGGGATGAGAGCCAGACACAGAAAGAGAGGGGGGATGAGGGACAGAGAGAGGGGGGGGTAAGGGACAGAGAGAGGGAAGGGAGATGAGGGACAGAGTAAGAGAGAGAGGGAAGCAGACAGAGAGGGAGAGAGGTGGGGGGGGGGGAGTTGTGAGAGACACAGAAAAAGAGAGAGGGAGAGGGGCATGGTGAGTGAGAGAGAGAGAAGTCTGCTCAAAGATAATATGAAATATCAATTATTGATTTACATGCCGGAAAAGGAAGCTTTTGATTTACATGCAGCACTTCATTTACATCAACATCATAATGCCATGAATTAGCCATTTACACTGATGGCATATTGAGAGTTCATTTTGAAAATTGAACCGTATGGTAGATGTACCTTTTTAAGTATATACCTACTTTTCACGGTTCCTTTCTCTCTGTCTCTACGTCTCTCTCTCTCTCTGTATCTCTCTCTGTCTCTATCTATCTTTCTACACACACACACATATATATATATACTGTACATACATATACATATATATACATATATATATACATATATATATATATATACATATATACACATACACACATACACGCACAAGCACACATACACACACAAACACACACACAAACAAGCAAACACACACAAACAAACACACACACATACACAATAAACACACACAAACGTATACAAACACACACACACACACATACATACACACACGCACACACACAGACAAACACACACAAACACACTCACACGCGGAACCCGTACTCTCATGTTTCTACACAACGAGAATTATAAAAAAGAAAGTTTTGTTTTTGTGTGATCTTTATTGCCAATGACCCCCTATTCTCGCTGTCAGCTGCATAAATAACAAGAATTTTTCGCATACTTTCAACACTTACAAATTCCGGTTACTTTCCAATATGCATGGCGAGCCTTTTTTTCCTTTCTCTCTCTTTTTCTTTTTCTTTTTACTGATCTACAAAGTCTTAGTATTTTTTGTAAGCCTAACTTTTGATAACGCGAGCCATTTACATCTGCGCCTATATATACCTATCAACTTTTATGAGCAAGTATATAGTAGAAACACCTATGATATATATTTAAAGATTACAACTGTACAAAGAAATATGCACACACACACATATACACACATCTGACAGCTAATATGATTAATACAATTATTCTGATTTTTGCATGAAAAAACAACAACTATATTTCGGATATTCAACAACAAAAATCAAGGTTTCTAAAAGTTGATTGAGAATATTCTTCCATTCGAGATGCTGAAACGCTGGAGAAATCAGAATGGGCTTCTCATAAACAGGATAATTAGTATCTTTAGACAACCGAGAGAGAGAGAGAGAGAAATGGGGGGAGAGGGAGAGGGAAAGAGAGATGGGGTGAAGAGGGAAAGGGAAAGAGAGGTGGGGGGGAGAGGGAGAGGGAGAGGGAAAGAGAAATGGGGGGGGAGAGGGAGAGGGAAAGAAAGATGGGGGAGAGGGAGAGGGAAAGAGAGATGGGGGGGGGAGAGTGAGAGGGTAAGAAAGGTGGGGGGAGAGGGAGAGGGAAAGAGAGATGGGGGGAGAGGGAGAGGGGAAGAAAGGTGGGGGGGGAGGGAGAGGGAAAGAGAGATGGGGGAGAGAGGGAGAGGGAAAGAGAGGTGGGGGGAGAGGGAGAGGGAAAGAGGGGTGGGGGGAGAGGGAGAGAGAAAGAGAGGTGGGGGGAGAGAGAGAGCTGTGGAGACAGAGATGAACGGAATCATAATAAGAGAAAGAAAAACAGAAAAAAAAGAAAGTAAAAATCTTTGATCAAGCTGTTACAAAGGCCACTCCAAGAATTGTGATGTCGAGACCAACAAACTTTTTCTTTTTTTTACCCATGGCTGTCGACCTGCAGAATTAATTGAGGTCGGTTTGGACCAACACATCGCCAGAAGAAATCAATGAAGAATATATATATATATATATATATATATATATATATATATATATATATATTGTCATTGGTGTTATTGTTGATTAAAAAGAAAGAAAGAAATGAAAATCGGAAGGGTGTTCACTGTTGATGAAGATTATGAATGACAGGGAGAGAGAGAGAGATCTCGAGAAATCATTGTTGATGAAGAATATGAATGAGAAAGCCGGAATTTTGTTTCAGCTTCAGTTAGAAATGTTACACACTTTGCAAGAATTAATATATTTCTGGTGGAGTTTGTAATGTCGAAACATCTATGACTCACCATTGTATCGTCGAATCATTCATTAAAAATATTTTTTTAAAAAGGAAGCTAATATCATTCATGCAAATATCATTAACAATTGTGAAGGTGCAGCACAGATTGAATATAAACTTTGTATTTTTGAAATGTGTTATATTCTGTCTAATTTCCAGTATCTTTTTGTGAGTATAGGAAAAACGTATTCATAAGTGTATTTATACACATCTCTCTCGCTCTCCCTCTCTCTCTCTCTCTCTCTCTCTCTTTATATATATATATATATATACATATATATATATATATATATATATATATATATATATATATATATCCCGTTAACGACGGATGACGTGTTATTTCGTCATACATGACGCAGGACCTCTTGCCTGACAATGGGAGTCATGGCGTTCGGGGATTTTGGATCACTATGTCATTTTATTGTACTATAAGTAATGGATGAGTGATGTTGACAATTGCAGTCATAATTTTTATAACTGCCGTAATACTAAGCAAAATGGTTTTCAACTCACTTACAAAACCTAGATGGCATCAGTTACTCCTAGCACCAGCAGGAGAGAGAGCCTTGAATGGCACCCATCTACGGTCTCTAGCAAGCACTATCTCTATAGAGTGATGGCACACAGCAAGTTCCCGACCTCTTGTTCTAAAGTGCCGCAAATGAAAGATGTGCAGGCAGAACGAGAGGAGGAAGGTGACTCACACCATGCCTAATGCATACAATGTGCCCATGTGCCAGTATGGATGCCTTTTATTGTGGCACTCACTGTCAAAAGCACAAATTTCCCTCTTCTCTATTTCTTCATTTTGGATGGTTATAAGTTTCATGTTCGTTCGTGACAGCACACAAATGCGAAAAAATAAAGTATTAGGATATTCAAGTTCTATAAAAATCCTTCACGTATAGACCCATTAACGCCGAGTGGTACACCGTTTGTACCGCGAATTCGCGGTACAAAGAGGGAGAGGGAAAGGGAAAGATTGGTGGGGGAGAGAGAGAGAGAGCTGTAGACACAGAGATGAACGGAAAGATAATAAGAGAAAGAAAAAAAAGATAAACAAAAAGAAAGTAAAAATCTTTGATCAAGGGAATTAAGAACAAGCTGTTACAAAGGCCACTCCAAGAATTGTGATGTCAAGACCAACAAACTTTTTCTTTTTTTTCCCCATGGCTGTCGACCTGCAGAATTATATATATATATATATATATATATATATATATATATATATATATATATATATATATATATATATATATATATATATATATATATATATATGTATATATATATATATATATATATATATATATATAAATTTATATATATATACATATTGTCATTGGTGTTATTGTTGATTAAAAAAGAAAAAGAAAGAAATGAAAATCGGAAGGGTATTCACTGTTGATGAAGATTATGAATGACAGGGAGAGAGAGAGAGAGAGAGAGATTTCATTGTTGATGAAGAATATGAATGAGAAAGCTGGAATTTTGATTCAGCTTCAGTTAGAAATGTTACACACTTTGCAAGAATTAATATATTTCTGGTGGAGTTTGTAATGTCGAAACATCTATAACACATCATTGCATAGTGGAATCATTCATTTAAAACCTTTTTTTGAAAAGGAAGCTAATATTATTCATTCAAATAGGATTAACAATTGTGAAGGTGCAGCACAGATTAAATATAAACTTTTGAAATGTGTTATATTCTGTCTAATTTCCAGTATCTGTGAGTATAGGAAAAACGTATTCATAAGTGTATTTATTCACATCTCTCTCGCTCCCTCTCTCTCTCTCTCTCTCTCTCTCTCTCTATATATATATATATATATATATATATATATATATATATATATATATATATATATATATATATCCCGTTAACGACGGATGACATGTTTTTTCGTCATACGTGACGCAGGACGTCTTGCCTGACAATGGGAGTCATGGCGTTCGGGGATTTTGGATCACTATGTCATTTTATTGTACTATAAGTAATGAGTGAGTGATGTTGACAATTGCAGTCATAATTATTATAACTGCCGTAATACTAAGCAAAATGGGTTTCAACTCACTTACAAAACCTAGATGGCACCACTTTCTTCTAGCACCAGCAGGAGAGAGAGCCTTGAATGGCACCCATCTACGGTCTCTAGCAAGCACTATCTCTATAGAGTGATGGCACATAGCAAGTTCCCGACCTCTTGCTCTAAAGTATCGCAAATGAAAGATGTGCAGGCAGAACGAGAGGAGGAAGGTGACTCACACCATGCCTAATGCATACAATGTGCCCCTGTGCCAGTATGGATGCCTTTTATTGTGGCACTCACTGTCAAAAGCACAAATTTCCTTCCTCTTCTCTACTTCTTCATTTTGGATGGTTATAAGTTTCATGTTCGTTCGTGACAGCACACAAATGCGAAAAAATAAAGTATTAGGATATTCAAGTTCTATAAAAATCCTTCACGTGTAGACCCATTAACGCCGGGTGGTACACCGTTTGTACCGCGAATTCGCAGAGCCCAGTAGCCGGGTGGTACACCGTTTGTACCGCGAATTCGCAGAGCCCGCTCGCCGGGTGGTACACCGTTTGTACCGCGAATCCGCAGAGCCCGCTCGCCGGGTGGTACACCGTTTGTACCGCGAATTTTCTGGCTGATCCTCCGGGCGGTACATACCTCGTACCACCGCCACCTCGGCCACCATAAGTGCGAAAACATGTGTCTTTTTGACATTGTTTTTATGTTAGCATTTTTTGAAGTGACGTCACAACCCGTGTCACCGGAAATTACGTCATTCTGATGACCTGATTTCGTCAATTACTTCCACGTAGGAGATTGTGACGCGGTCGCGCGGGAAAATAAGGTGTGTATATATATAGGGCCCTGGAACACCTCATAAATAAACCACAAAGCTTTCGCCATGGCCAGCAAGCGGTTCCGCCCTCCACCCGCAACCTGTCGCTCTCCACCTCTTCGGAGGATGACCCTCCCCAGGTGACCAGCACTCCGAAGAGGCCCCGGCCCGGGCCATCCCAGCTGCTCTATATTGTTACATACTTGTTTGTGTATATATCCTGCCTCAGACAAAGTTTGAATTGTTTTATTTTGTTTGTTTTTTACTCTTCTGCAGGTATGCTGCGACGTGCCCTCCTCCCTCCTCGTCCCACATGAGGAAGTTGACCCCATTGTCCAGGAGGAGTTCTCAGCCTACCTGGGTCTCCGTGTCAACATGGGGTTGCAGCCCCTGTTCAACGACCGCGAGCACTGGTCCAAAGACGAGCACCTGCGGTCGTACCTGTACACAGACGTGATGGCGCGGGATCGCTTTGACCATCTCACCAGCCTCCTCCATTCCTCGCATTTGGAGGAGGGTGAGGGGGTCCCCGCGGTTCGTCTGTGGTAGTTACGGCCGGTGATCGACTCCCTGGATTCGAGTCCACCTTCAAGTCCACCCTCGTCCCCGACAAGGACATCGCCATCGACGAGACCTTGTGGAAGTTCCGTGGGCGCTTGGGCTTCGTCACCTTCAACCCGACGGAGATGGATACATACGAAAGCAGAATGAACTCAGAACTCAAACTTATAACCAATAAAACATAATTCGAGCTTGTATTATGGCTGAGAAAGGAAGTTGAAAGTCGTGTTTCATTCTACATCATTTTTTATATAAAAATCCACCATAAGCATTGCAAATCAAAGAAACAATAGGGTAAATATTGTGAGCGCGTGTCGAGCACCCAGCGCGGCAACCGAGAAACACCCCGCTAGAGCAGTCAGGCGACACTCGACAACCCCGGCGTCAATGGCGGTTAAAATAAGAGTTGTTTTCGAATCATTCCTCAACCATCAAGTGAAGAAGATGGGTGATTTATATCGTTTAGTATCTCAGATATGTTTCTCTCTCTCTCGCTCTCGCTCTCTCGTTTCCTCTCTCTCTCTCTTTTTCCTCTCTCTCTCTCTCTTTTCCTCTTTCTCTCTCTCTCTTCGTCTCTCCCTCCCTCTCTCTCTCTCTCTCTCTTTTCGTCTCTCCCTCCCTCTCTCTCTCTCTCTCTCTCTCTCTCTCTCTCTCTCTCTCTCTCTCTCTCTCTCTCTCTCTCTCTCTCTCTCTCTCTCTCTCTCTCTCTCTCTCTCTTTTCCTCTCTCTCTCTCCCTCTCCCGCTCTCTCTCTCTCTCTCTCTCTCTCTCTCTCTCTCGCAGAGTCCGGTCGCCGGGTGGTACACACTTTGCAAGAATTAGTATATTTCTGGTGGAGTTTGTAATGTCGAAACATCTATAACACATCACTGCATCGTGGAATCATTCATTTAAAGCATTTTTTAAAAAAGGAAGCTAATATTACTCATTCAAATATGATTAACAATTGTGAAGGTGCAGCGCAGATTAGATATAAACTTTGTATTTTTGAAATGTGTTATGTTCTGTCTATTTTCCAGTATCTTTTTGTGAGTATAGGAAAAACGTATTCATAAGTGTATTTATACACATCTCTCTCTCTCTCTCTCTCTCTCTCTCTCTCTCTCTCTCTATATATATATATATATATATATATATATATATATATATATATATATATATATAAATATATATATCCCGTTAACGACGAATGACGTGTTTTTTCGTCATACATGACGCAGGACCTCTTGCCTGACAATGGGAGTCATGGCGTTCGGGGATTTTGGATCACTATGTCATTTTATTGTACTATAAGTAATGAGTGAGTTATGTTGACAATTGCAGTCATAATACTAAGCAAAATGGTTTTCAATTCACTTACAAAACCTAGATGGCACCACTCACTCCTAGCACCAGCAGGAGAGAGAGCCTTGAATGGCACCCATCTACGGTCTCTAGCAAGCACTATCTCTGTAGAGTGATGGCACATAGCAAGTTCCCGACCTCTTGCTCGAAAGTACCGCAGATGAAAGATGTGCAGGCAGAACGAGAGGAGGAAGGTGACTCACACCATGCCTAATGCATACAATGTGCCCATGTGCCAGTATGGATGCCTTTTATTGTGGCACTCACTGTCAAAAGCACAAATTTCCTTCTTCTCTACTTCTTCAATTTGGATGGTTATAAGTTTCATGTTCGCTCGTGACAGCACACAAATGCGAAAAAATAAAGTATTAGGATATTCAAGTTCTATAAATAAATCCTTCACGTATAGACCCATTAACGCCGAGTGGTACGCATAGCCCGTTCGCCGAGTGGTACACCGTTTGTACCGCGAAATCGCATAGCCCGTTCGCCGAGTGGTACACCGTTTGTACCGCGAATTCGCATAGCCCGTTCGCCGAGTGGTACACCGTTTGTACCGCGAATTCGCAGAGCCCGCTCGCCGGGTGGTACACCGTTTGTACCGCGAATTCGCAGAGCCCGCTCGCCGGGTGGTACACCGTTTGTACCGCGAATTCGCAGAGCCCGCTCGCCGGGTGGTACACCGTTTGTACCGCGAATTCGCAGAGCCCGCTCGCCGAGTGGTACACCGTTTGTACCGCGAATTCGCATAGCCCGTTCGCCGAGTGGTACACCGTTTGTACCGCGAATTCGCAGAGCCCGCTCGCCGAGTGGTACACCGTTTGTACCGCGAATTCGCATAGCCCGTTCGCCGAGTGGTACACCGTTTGTACCGCGAATTCGCAGAGCCCGCTCGCCGGGTGGTACACCGTTTGTACCGCGAATTCGCAGAGCCCACTCGCCGAGTGGTACACCGTTTGTACCGCGAATTCGCAGAGCCCGCTCGCCGGGTGGTACACCGTTTGTACCGCGAATTCGCAGAGCCCGCTCGCCGAGTGGTACACCGTTTGTACCGCGAATTCGCAGAGCCCGCTCGCCGGGTGGTACACCGTTTGTACCGCGAATTCGCAGAGCCCGGTAGCCGGGTGGTACACCGTTTGTACCGCGAATTCGCAGAGCCCGCTCGCCGGGTGGTACACCGTTTGTACCGCGAATTCGCAGAGCCCGGTAGCCGGGTGGTACACCGTTTGTACCGCGAATTCGCAGAGCCCGCTCGCCGGGTGGTACACCGTTTGTACCGCGAATTCGCAGAGCCCGCTCGCCGAGTGGTACACCGTTTGTACCGCGAATTTACTGAGGACGAGCAGGAAAACTTCGTCGACCTGGTGGATACCACGCTGGATAGCGACGAGCCGCTCTCCGCCCGCGTTGCTCGTAGGCGGAGCCGGAACGAGCCGGGAACTCCCTCCTTCGTTTGGCGGAAGAGGGAGAACTTCCCGCGGAAGCACGCGTTTACAGCCCATCCTGGGGTCAAGGCCGACCTGGATGGGTCAAGCACGCCTCTGGAGATCTTCAGGTGTTTGTTCCCTGAAGATCTACTTTCCCACATCATCACGGAGACCAACTTGTAAGTATTCATCATCATTTACTCACCTTTTGCTCTATATTGTTACATACTTTTTTGTGTATATGTCCTGCCTCAGACAAAGTTTGAATTGTTTTATTTATGTTTGCTTTTTACTCTTCTGCAGGTATGCTGTGACACCCCCTCCTCCCTCCTCGTCCCATATGAGGAAGTGGACTCCACTGTCCAGGAAGGAGTTCTCAGCCTACCTGGGTCTCCGTGTCAACATGGGGTTGCAGCCCCTGTTCAACGACCGCGACTACTGGTCCCAAGACGAACACCTGCCTTCGTACCTGGACACAGACGTGATGGCGCGGGATCGCTTCGACCATCTCACCAGCCTCCTCCATTCCTCGCATTTGGAGGAGGGTCAGGGGGTCCCCGCGGATCGATTGTGGAAGCTACGGCCGGTGATCGACTCCCTGGATTCGACCTTCAACTCCACCCTCGTGCCCGACAAGGACATCGCCTTCGACGAGTCCTTGTGGAAGTTCCGTGGGCGCTTGGGCTTCGTCACCTTCAGCCCGACGGAGATGGATACATAAGAAAGCAGAATGAACTCAGAACGCAAACTTATAACCAATAAAACATAGTTCGAGCTTGTATTATGGCTGAGAAAGGAAGTTGAAAAAAGTCGTGTTTCATTCTATATAATTTTTTAATAAAAATCCACCATAAACATTGCAAATCAGAAACAATGGGGTAAATATTGTGAGCGCGCGTCGAGCAACCCGGCGAGCGGTCAGGCGACATTCGGCAACCCTCGGCGTCAATGGCGGTTAAAAAAAGGGTTGTTTTCGAATTATTCGTCGACCTCAAGTGAAGAAGATGGGTAATTTATATCGTTTAGTATCTTAGATATATGTTTTGCTTTGTTTGTTTTTGTATTTTGTACTGGTAAACATAGCCATTAGGACCCTGTCTGATTTTGCAAAGAAATGTACTTGACATCCGAGGCCGAGTGAAAGGAGGGAAGTCATTTCAGTCTCTCTCTCCCTATCTCTCTCTCACTCTCTCTCTTTTCCTCTTTCTTTATCTCTCTCTCTCTCTCTCTTTCTCTCTTTTCCTCTCTCTCTCTCTCTTCCCCTCTCTCTCTCTCTCTCTTTCTCTCTCTCTCTCTCTCTTCCTCTCTCTCTCTTTTCCCCTCTCTCTCTCTCTTTCTCTTTTCCTCTCTCTCTCTCTCTCCCTCTCTTTTCCTCTCTCTCTCTCTCTCTCTCTCTCTCTCTCTCTCGCAGAGCCCGCTCGCCGGGTGGTACACTGTTTGTACCGCAAATTCGCGGTACAAAGAGGGAGAGGGAGAGGGAAAGAGAGGTGGGGGAGAGAGAGAGAGCTGTAGAGACAGATGAACGGAAAGATAATAAGAGAAAGAAAAATAAAAGAAGAAGGAAGATAAACAAAAAGAGAGTAAAAACCTTTGATCAAGAGAATTAAGAGCAAGCTGTTACAAAGGCCACTCCAAGAAGTGTGATGTCGAGACCAACAAACTTTTTTTCCCCATGGCTGTCGTCCTGCAGAATTACATATGTATATATATATATATATATATATATATATATATATATATATATATATATATGTGTGTGTGTGTGTGTGTGTGTGTGTGTGTGTGTGTGTGTGTGTGTGTGTGTGTGTGTGTGTGTGTGCGTGTATGTGTGTGTGTGTGTGTGTTGTCATTGTTGTTATTGTTGATTAAAAAAGAAAGAAAGAAATGAAAATCGGAAGGGTGTTTACTGTTGATGAAGATTATGAATGACAGGGAGAGAGAGAGAGAAATCATTGTTGATGAAGAATATGAATGAGAAAGCTGGAATTTTGATTCAGCTTCAGTTAGAAATGTTACACACTTTGCAAGAATTAATATATTTCTAGTGGAGTTTGTAATGTCGAAACATCTAGAACTCATCATTCCATCGTGTAATCATTCATTTAAAATATATATATTTTTTTTAAGGAAGCTAATATTATTCATTCAAATATGATTAACAATTGTGAAGGTGCAGCACAGATTAAATATAAACTTTGTATTTTTGAAATGTGTTATATTCTGTCTAATTTCCAGTATCTTTTTGTGAGTATAGGAAAAACGTATTCATAAGTGTATTTATACACATCTCTATCGCTCTCCCTCTCTCTCTCTCTCTCTCTCTCTCTCTCTCTCTCTCTCTCTCTCTCTCTCTATATATATATATATATATATATATATATATATATATATATATATATATCCCGTTAACG
>NW_028234443.1:6993117-6995617 GCF_977035675.1 Penaeus japonicus
TATATAATGTTTATATATCTATCTATCTATCTATCTATCTATCTATATATATATATATATATATATATATATATATATATAGATATATATATATATATATATATATACATAATGGAAGTACTCACTGAAAGCTAGGGAAAATTCATAAATGGCAAGAAAAAAATCAAAACATATTCTTTTGTCTCAAGTGAGCTCTTTTCCTTCTTAATTTGTAAAATAAGATTTGCTCTTCACCAAATGCATAATCCAATTTTCATACCAAAACTAAATCTCCAATCAGTTTTGACCATTATCTGGTTATTGCATTTACATTCCTTTATTTTTTTTTTATCTCTATTTTCAGTAGAAATCCTCAACTGACCTAAGCTGATAATGCACCAGATAATCTTCAATAATCTCAATAGAGATAAAACAGAGCAATATGATTCTAGTTCTAATGTAGAATCACATACTAAATATAGCACTTTCTACCCCACTTTCAGTTTTCCAGGTAAACTTTACCTATAAAGTCAATGCTGAAATCAATTACTTGTTTGGCTTCAAAGTTCTTATCCTACTTTTTCACTTCGTAAAGTCTCAACTCTTACGAACTTGGAATCTAATCCCCTGCTTACTTTACAAGTTAACTGCAACATCAACAAATCGGCTTCATTCAAGAGATTGGAATCCTAATCTTTGGAATTCAAATCTTGTTTTTACAATCTGGAATGCTTCGTCTTTATGTGTTTATAGTTCATTGATTATTTTGAAACTGTGATTTTGAGTCCTCGAGGTTAAATGGATTAGTAGATTCATTAAGTTTGTTTTTTCCAGTTAATTCAGTTAATTTTCCAAATCTTAAGAATGCTAACTTACTATGATTGCTTCAAGAAGTTTGCACTTACCCCCCCCCCCTCTCCCCACGTTCAACAGCTGACTTGCAACTTCAACTTCAAGAGCTTGCAAGGTTAGAGATGAATAGAACTCACGTTTACAAAAAAAATAAAAACTATTAGATGAAAAAAATATTAATTTACTTCTGGCCATAACTATTAATAATCAGATACTGATTGTCTTTGATTTGTAAGAATATATAACAGACAAGATCTCTTTCTGTTAACAAAAAAATGTCAAACATCCTCTGCTTATCAAGGTTTTGCAAATCGTAAAGGGGTTAGCTTTTGGTGACGTAATTATATCCTATATTATATATATCCTATATTCCCCGGAATATTTATCATACGCCTAGACCCCCCCCCCCCCCATTTAATTTATTCCTTCTTCTTCTCTTCATCTCTCTCTCTCACTCTCACTCTCAGCTTCACTCTCACTCTCAACTTCACTTTATTTTCCCGGAATAATTAAACACTTAAGTTTCACAATAGGCATAAATATGTTAGACCCTATTTCTAATTCCCTAAGGGTAATACAACAAGATTACGCCATTATCTATATAAACAAATGACGGCTTATTAAATTACAACTAAACAAACCGTACTTCTAGAAAATTCGAATTTCCTTTGCATGATTTGCAGTATGTATGAGTAATCTCAATCAGTTTCTAAAATCATTATTGAGGATATGATACTAAATTTAAAATATCAGTAGCAGAAAATTAAGCGATTTATTAGTTAAGCAAGAAAAACAAACAAGAAAATCTCTACACAAAAAAATTAAAGGCTCAAAACGCTTCATCTAAAACATGAAGACAAACCACTATTTTTTTGCATTATTTACACCGACAAACTAACTACAAAACACCAAATAGGTTCCTTCAATAATTTCCGTTACAGGCCACCCAGAGAACAACCATATTCAACCACAATTTAAAACGTTTTCATGTCATTTTTATGTCATGTCCATGTTGTGTCAATAACGTTCTGCATGTCGCAAAAGTGGTGTTTTAAAATACAAAAAAACGGCAGTGTGTCTGTGTCATTTTAGTTTTAGGTTAAGTTAGGTTTCAAAATCATTTTCTTTCGGACAAATGATATCCAAACAACTTAATAAAAAAAAGTAAAAAAAAAAAAAACACGGTTATAGATAATAATACCGTTTCATCATTTAAATATCTCTATTACATGATATAATTATTGCAATATATTCATTCTTGTTAAAGGGCTGACACCCATTTCACGTGTTTTGGTTTGGCAATTTTGGGTTGCACTCCATCAAAACAAATAGAAAAAGGGGGCGGGGGGGGGGGGCATTCATATACATATCGTCTATATTGGGTGTTTATTAAAACTTGTGTGTGTGCGTATGTCTGTGAGTGTGTGTGTATGTATGTGTGTGTGTGTGCTTGTGTGTGTGTGAGTGTGACTTTGGGTGTGGGTGTGAGTGTGAGTGTGACTTTGGGTGTGGGTGTGAGTGTGACTTTGGGTGTGGGTGTGAGTGTGACTTTGGGTGTGGGTGTGAGTGTGACTTTGGGTGTGGGTGTGAGTGTGACTTTGGGTGTGGGTGTGAGTGTGAGTGTGACTTTGGGTGTGGGTGTGGGTGTGAGTGTGAGTGTGACTTTGGG
>NW_028234443.1:7000617-7030617 GCF_977035675.1 Penaeus japonicus
CACAGCTGACAAAGCAGAAGTCTATTAGAACCTAGCTATGGATTCCCTGTTTAGACAGTAATAGGAGCCAAGTGGATGTTTTTTCTTCATTAAAACTACCGTCGTGATAGTTTTTTTTTTATCTGTTTAAGTCACTATCTCTTCTTAGTGTTTTTTTTTTTTTCTTCTTCTTCTTCTTCTGTTCTGAATTTGTCGTCTGTTCTTTGGTGTCTCTGTTATTTTTCCTTCGTTAAGTAATTATGCACAGTGGATCTCTTGCATATTCAGTGCTTTGTTCTGCTATTCAGTCAGTCGGCCAACTTTCTGTCTTTTTTTCGCAGGATAGTTAGCGTTTATTTATTTATTGCAAGTATATGTTTATACTTTTTTTTTTCTTTTTTTTTTTTTACTGGGTCCGAATTAGTCATAAGTCCTTGCACCTCTCTTTGTTTGTTTTAAATTTATCAGTTGTTTTTCTTTTCCGAGCGATTTATTCCCTTCTAGATCAGCCAATTTATTTATCTATTTTTTTTTTTTTTTTTTTTGGGGGGGGGGTCCATACGGCATCTATGTCCATGCTTTGTCCATACGAATAAAAGTCTTACCACACCATGAGGTCCGCGGGAAAGTAATAGTCTTTGTATATCATTGTTATGGTGTAGGTATTTAAATGATTAATATTTGCTGTAAATACCAAGGATTGCAGAAATTGCTTTCGTAACATCCATTGCACAAATGCAAATGATCTCGTAATGTCACATATGATAATAGCATGTACATGATTGCCAGACAACATTAATAATATAGCAAACATGCAAACGCACACACACACACACTAACAAACACGCACACACACACACACTAACAAACACACACACACATACACACACACACACACACTCACACACACACATACGCACACACACACACACAAACACACACACACACAAACACACACACACACAAACACACACACACGCACGCACACACAAACACACACACACTAACAAACACACACACACACATACACACACACACACACAAACACACACACACACACACACACACACACACACACACACACACACACACGTGTATCTGAAACTCAACAACAAACATTAATAAACGATGACATTTGAGTCAGACCTCCACCGAGTCGTAACAATATAATGTCCATTAATCCTATTGCCATTATCATTACCGTTTTGCGCATGACGCTGCTCATAAAGCATGAATAAACAACTCATTATAAACTCCCCCCTACCTACCCCCCCAACACCCACCGTTATAAAAAAGGCGGTTATTTTTTTTTTTTTTTTTTTTAAGGTTAAGCTGATTTACAAATCTTTCGAGTCCTATATTTTTTTTTCTCGAGGTTAAGCTGATGAGTGAACCTCTCGTGTCCTATTTTCTGCTGATGGTGTCAAGCTCATTAACTATGCAGATTGGTAAGTTTGTATTCGTCCTTAGCCTCAAGATAAGTCTTTATGGAAGTCTTATGGAAGTCTTAATTAACCGAGGATTGTGTTTTGATTTTTTTTTTTTTTTTTTTTTTTTTGGGGGGGGGGCTTTTTTTGTTAATTTTATATACTGTGAGAATGCAAGATTGACGATGCAACAACTTGTTTTCTCTTTTTTTATGTTTTTTATCAGTCATCAATGAATTTCCTCTCTTGGTAAAGTTTGTCATTTGTAATTATAAACGATAATGTGCATGTTTATATAATTCATTTTCTAAAAAAGCGTTCGGTCATAAGTAATATTGCAATATCATATCATACAGGAAAAAAAAAATAAAATAAAATAACAGCAATGCACGTCTGACCTTTCCCTTTTTTTTTTTTTTTTTTTTTTTAATAATCGTTAGCTTTGTTTTGACATTTTATCAATATCAACAAAGCTTTTACTCTCGTCAAAAATATTTGCTGGTTGAGGTTGTTGTTGTTTTGTTTTTTTTCTTTTTTTCCTTTTATGAGATATTGTAGTGATTTGTTGAGTGTTTTATGCTAATGATAATATTGGTTGCAATAAAGATGATTATGGTGGTGGTGGTGATGATGATGATTATGGTGGTAGTGGTGGTGATAGTGATGATGATGACGATGATTATGATGATGATGATTATGATGGTGGTGGTGATGAAAATAATGATGAATGATTATGATAATGGTGATGATGACGAAAATAATGATGAGTGATTATGATGATGGTGGTGATGACGAAAATAATGATGAGTGATTATGATGATGCTGGTGATGACGAAAATTATAATAAGTGATTATGAGGATGTGATACCGGCAAAAACAACAACATTGGTATAAATAATAACGGTATAGATTTACGATTTAGTTTTTTTTTTTTTTTTTTTTTTTTTTTTGTTATCAGCTTCTCTCTCCCTAACAGCAACATCTCTTAAATCACAATGATATCAATAAAGTTCTTTTTTTTATAAACATAAAAAAATAAAACGTTAACTGATAAAGAACAAAACAAAAAAACAAAAACAAAAAAATGAAGTTTTGTGATTCTTTTAAGGCACAATATAAAGCTTCAAAGATCGCTAATGAGTGACAGCGAAAGCACAATGCAAGCACTAAAGGGAAAGCATGATACAAGACCCACGTGTGACCTGAGTCAGCAAGCACTAAGACTATAAAGAGGAGCTTAGACCTCTGTTCTCTGCTCACCTAAATATTGCTGTGTGTGCTTGCTTGCCATATATACGAGCTTGTTTATATACTGTACATAAAAAGGCGTAATATTCCCTTGCATAACAAAAAAAAACGTAATATTCCCTTGCATAACAAAAAATACGTAATATTCCCTTGCATAACAAAAACATACGTAATATTCCCTTGCATAACAAAGAAAAATAACTGGATGATGTGAAAGAAATATAATGGACGGGGTATCAGTTATAATCAATTATATAATTGCAATATCATTGTTGCATCTAAAATTATAGATGCAGGAAAGCATAGCCTGAAATTATGATTTTCATAGAAACCTTCAACATGCTTCTTACTTTCAATGGTGAAAATATAGCACTGAAGAAATAATCTTTTAGGATTCCATTTCAGTAAGAAAGGAGCGTCCATTGGGAGGAAATGGCGCGAAAAATGAGGTTTCGTGCACGTGGTTTCGCGAATTTTAATGTAGAGAAAGATTAATTCTGATGATCATGATCGTAATGGAAGTGGTTGCTATGGTAGCAGTAGTCATGTTGATATTTTACTCTCTTTCTTTTTCTATTTCTTTACTTTCTCTCTGTGTCCCTTTCATTTTTCTTTCATTTTTTTTCTCTCCATTTTTCCCTCTCTTCTTCTCTTTCTTTCTTTTTTCTCTCTATCTCATCGTTTGATATCACTATTATCTTTACCAAGATTATATCACTATTTAGTCACGTGTTTATTTTGAATTTAACAGTTTTTTTTTTACGAGCGATTTATTCCCTTCTAGATCAGCCAATTTTTTTTTTTTTTTTTTTTTTTTTTTTTTTTTTTTTTGTCGATACGGCATCTGTGTCCATGCTTTGTGTATATGAATATAACGAAATCTTGCCACACCATGAGGTCCACGGGAAAGTAATGGTCTTTGTATATCATTGTTATGGTGTAGGTATTTAAATGATTAATATTTGCTGTAAATACCAAGGATTGCAGAAATTGCTTTCGTAACATCCATTGCACAAATGCAAATGATCTCGTAATGTCACATATGATAATAGCATGTACATGATTGCCAGACAGCATTAATAATATAGCAAACATGCAAACGCACACACACACACACACACACACGCACACACACACACACTCGGGCACGCACACACAAACACACACACACACACGTACACACACAAACACACACACAAACATACACACACAAACACACACACACAAACACAAACACACACACACAAACGCACACACACTCTAACAAACACACACACACGCACACACACACACAAACACACACACACACAACACACACAAACACACACACACACCCAGACACAAACACACACACACACACACACACAGGCGCGCACGCACACACACTAACAAATACACACACACACACACACACACGTGTATCTGAAACTCAACAACAAACATTAATAGACGATGACAATTGAGTCAGACCTCCACCGAATCGTAACAATATAACGTCCATTAATCCTATTGCCATTATCATTACCGTTTTGCGCATGACGCTGCTCATAAAACATGAATAAACAACTCATTATAAACTCCCCCCTACCTACCCCCCCGACCCCCCACCCCTCCTCTTCGACCGTTACAAAAAAAACGGTTATTTTTTTCTCAAGGTTAAGCGGATTTACAAATCTTTCGAGTCCTATATTTTTTCTCGAGGTTAAGCTGATGAGTGAACCTCTCGAGTCCTATTTTCTGCTAATGGTGTCAAGCTCATTAACTATGCAGATTGGTAAGTTTGTATTCGTCCTTAGCCTCAAGATAAGTCTTTATGGAAGTCTTATGGAAGTCTTAATTAGCCGAGGATTGTGTTTTGAATTTTTTTTTTTTTTTTTTTTTTTTTTGGGGGGGGGGGGATTTTTGTTAACTTTATATACTGTGAGAATGCAAGATTGACTATGCAACGACTTGTGTTCTCTTTTTTATGTTGTTTTTTATCAGTCACCAATGAATTTCCTCTCTTGGTAAAGTTTGTCATTTGCAATTATAAACGATAATGTGCATGTTAACATAATTCATTTTCTAAAAAAGCGTTCGGTCATAAGTAATATTGCAATATCATATCATACACGAAAAAAAAATAGATAAATAACAGCAATGCACGTCTGACCTTTCCATTTTTTTTTTTTTTTTTTTTTTTTTAATAATCGTTAGCTTTGTTTTGACATTTTATCAACATCAACAAAGCTTTTATTCTCGTCAAAAATATTTGCTGGTTGAAATTTTTTTTTTGTTTTTTTCCTTTTATGAGATATTGTAGTGATTTGTTGAGTGTTTTATCTAATGATAATATTGGTTGCAATATGATTATGATAATGGTGGTAGTGGTGATGATGATGATTATGGTGGTAGTGGTGGTGATAGTGATGATGATGACGATGATTATGATGATGATGACGATGATTATGATGGTGGTGGTGATGAAAATAATGATGAATGATTATGATAATGGTGATGATGACGAAAATAAGGATGAGTGATTATGATGCTGGTAATGAAGAAAATAATGACGAGTGATTATGATGATGGTGGTGATGACGAAAATAATGATGAGTGATTATGATGATGCGATACCGGCAAAAACAACAACATTGGTATAAATAATAACGGTAAAGATTAAGGATTTAGTTTGTTTTATTTGTTATCAGCTTCTCTCTCCCTAATAGCAACATATCTTAAATCACAATATCAATAAAGTTCTTTTTTTATAAACATATAAAAAATAAAACGTTAACTGGTAAAGAACAATACAAAAAAACAAACAAAAAAAACTCTAGTTTTGTGATTCTTTTAAGGCACAATTTAAAGATTCAAAGATCGCTAATGAGTGACAGCGAAAGCACAATGCAAGCACTAAAGGGAAAGCATGATACAAGACCCACGTGTGACCTGAGTCAGCAAGCACTAAGACTATAAAGAGGAGCTTAGTCCTCTGTTCTCTGCTCACCTAAATATTGCTGTGTGCTTGCTTGCCATATATACGAGCTTGTTTATATACTGTACATAAAAAGGCGTAATATTCCCTTGCATAACAAAGAAAAATACGTAATATTCCCTTGCATAACAAAAAAATACGTAATATTCCCTTTCATAACAAAAAAAATACGTAATATTCCCTTGCATAACAAAAAAAAACGTAATATTCCCTTGCATAACAAAAAAATACGTAATATTCCCTTGCATAACAAAAAAAAATATGTAATATTCCCTTGCATAACAAAAATACATAATATTCCCTTGCATATCAAAACATACGTAATATTCCCTTGCATAACAAAAATACGTAATATTCCCTTGCATAACAAAAAGATACGTAATATTCCCTTGCATAACAAAAAAATACGTAATATTCCCTTGCATAACAAAAAAAGACGTAATATTCCCTTACATAACAAAAAAAGACGTAATATTCCCTTGCCTAACAAAATATAACGTAATATTCCCTTGCATAACAAAGAAAAATACGTAATATTCCCTTGCATAACAAAACAAAAAACATAATATTCCCTTGTATAACAAAAAAAAACGTAATATTCCCTTGCATAACAAAACAAAAATCATAATATTCCCTTGTATAACAAAAAAAAAACGTAATATTCCCTTGCATAACAAAACAAAAAACATAATATTCCCTTGCATAACAAAGAAAAATACGTAATATTCCCTTGCATAACAAAACAAAAAACGTAATATTCCCTTGGATAAAAAAAAAGTAATATTCCCTTGCATAACAAAACAAAAAACGTAATATTCCCTTGGATAAAAAAAAAAAGTAATATTCCCTTGCATAACAAAGAAAAATAACTCGATGATGTGAAAGAAATGATATGAATGGGGTATCAGTTATTATCAATATAATTGCAATTTCTTTGTTGCATCTAAAATTATAGATGCAGGAAAGCATAGCCTGAAATTGTGATTTTCATAGAAACATACTTCAACATGCTTGTAACTTTCAATGGTGAAAATATAGCATTGAAGAAATAATCTTTACTGGTTCCATTTCAGTAGGAAAGGAGCGTCCATTGGGAGGAAATGGCGCGAAAAATGAGGTTTCGTGCACGTGGTTTCGCGAATTTTAATGTAGAGAAAGATTAATTCTGATGATCATGATCGTAATGGAAGTGGTTGCTATGGTAGCAGTAGCCATGTTAATATTTTACTCTCTTTCTATTTCTGTTTCCTTTTCTCTTACTCTATTTCTTTTTCCTCTCTATCTCGTTTTTCTGCCTTTCATTTTTTGTTTCTCACTCTATTTTTGCCTCTCTTCCTCTCCCTTTCTTTTTCTCTCTCTCTCTTTCTCATCGTTTGATATCACTATTATCTTAATATATAGAAACGTAACCCACAGCAGGAAGGAAGAAAATAACACTAAACATTTTTATTACTGGCGCCCATTTATATAAACATGATCACTTTTCATGACTGCCTATGGAAATTAAAGAAATTGGAAGACAGGAATACAATAATAAATAGAAAATAAATGAAATAGGGATATTAGATGACCGAAAAGATAATCATGTTAACGAGAGAAGCTGGTTAATGATAACACAAGAGAATCGAAAATTGGGAGAAAACAAAGGAAAATAATATAAATTAATGATACGAAAATATCTAAAGAACTACTGCACTAAGGGTTAAAGAATACAAAAGAAAAGCATATGGATAAACAGAAAAAGGACACTAAAACATCTGAAGAACTATCGAAGTAATGGTTGACAATTAGCTCGTTCTCCAGCTTCGAAGTCCACCACTAAAATCATGCTACTAAAATTCATCTGGTAGAGGAAAACCGCCAAAGATTTGTGATTTAAGGCGGCAGAGATATATTTCAGACGTCGGGTATTTAAAGTTCGTTAATTCATTCCTTACAAAATAACCTGGGCATGATATCAGGAAGTTGTGCGAATAAGCCGCTTCGAATCCTACGCACGAGGCTATTTCGAAACTTTGATCGCTTTCTTTTTCATCTCTTGTTTTCTTTTCATTTCATGATACGGAAGTTAGTTCGGATTTGTTATACTTTCCATTTTCATTTTCATTGAAAATATGGAGCGGGAAAAGGTTCATTGAGAAGTATTCCAGACGGAAAATAACGCTATCGAAAAAAGGACAGGACCAAAGCTGGGCAGTCTGGGTCCGGTGTTCGTAGAGTACGTACGTATCCTGAAGTCTCCGGTGTTGTTTTGGTATATTCTTCAATAATATGTATGTCATTTAAATTTGTATCGCGCTTGTCTTTAATTGTTAACATTCATCATTATGTATACGATATGCATTAAAAACAAACAAAAAAACTTTCAGTTTCTCGGTATTAATTTTTCCGGTTTGTCATAGCTTTCTAGAGACTAACTATACCCTATCTTACAGCTTCTCTTGGATCTCCGAAGATGCCGGTCGTGCCCTACGCTACCATCAACCGATCGCACAGGAACCCATCCCACTACTGCTTCACAACATCATCTGGGTGAGATCTGGAGAGAATCCAGGTCAGCTGTGGTGGTTGTCCACGAAATGGCACCTCTTATGTTTGAAGGTAGGTCATTTATTGTCCTAGGTTTTAGCTGTGGTGCATTTTTTGTTTGTTTGTTTGCTTTGTGTGGGAATGTGATGTAATGTCCTGTGGAAAAAGGGGGAGCCAGTGATTATGAAGCCAAGTAACTTGTGTCGAGGTACTTTGACTTTGGCTGGTTATATTCCTGTTATGGTTTCATTTATAATTTTAACGTTAGTGTCGTTTAAATGCGTAACTAGTGACTATATTTGTAATTTTGAAAATACCATGCAATGTTAATAGGGTTAATGTCCAGGTTTGGACATCCTTGGAATCTTCGAACTACTATTTTTGCAATCAAATTTGCAATGGTTGATGGGAGTTGCTTCTGTGCCGTTTCCTGTCGCAAATGAAGGATGAACAAGTAAGCGCCTCCAACCCCCACCGCCATTGCTAAAGACGAGATGTGTAAAAGTTTGGTAAATTTTCTGAATAATGCTGCATCACTAAATACCACAAAAGTGGTATCGATGGATTCCTCTCAACCTTTTCTATTCATATATAATGGAAATAACACTTCCAACCCTGGACCCCACAATCTGGGTCCCGATAGTAGGGGAGGGCATTAAGTAGATCAGGGAAATTGCGGGGTAAAATATGAATTTGGGTATATTTCGTATGCAAAATTTTGACCCAATTACCTACCTAACTTTGCCTAGTTTTGAGGTTAGCCCTAGCCAAGAGGGGGCTATGCTCCCCTGTGGACCTCCCCTATTCAGGGCACTTCATGATACTTATGATACATAATTAGTTCTGTAGGTAAAAATGCCGTGACCCACCATGAATAGCCCTCACACTGCGCCATGATGACAGCAACTGAGACTCATATATTCCTCAGAATAGGAAACTAGGACCGATAATGACGCAACCATTCAATAGAGGGCACTCTATAATTATACTGTAAATAATGGGGATTATTGCGCCATCTATCAAGAGAACATAACAGCGCATGCAGGTAATTCATTGAGGGTTTTTTTTAGTCCACAGCTCGTCAGCAGCCGTGAATATGTAAACACAACCATGTTTGAATTTCAGGGCGAGGATGGTGGTTGTCGAGGTAATTTGCACAAGGCATGTTGCACGAAGTGTCCTAAATAGGGGGTTCCAGAGGGGGGGGGGGGTGCAAAGCCTCCCCTTGACTAAAGGCGCTGTCACACTAGCACTTTTCCGTCAATTTTCTGAAAAATTGTCAATTTTTGAGCGAATTGGCATCTTTCTAGTCAGACGATAATTCCGAGTTTCCGCGTGAAACATTCCCGTCGTCCTATTGGCCAAGCATAATCAAATCAAGAACTATATTTTTAAATGTTCGTATTTGTTTTAAAACATTAATGATATTCAAATGTAATGAAATTTACTTTTCTTATTAATAGCGTAAAATTGACAAAGAGAAATATGTAAATCTAAATTTTATTTCCATAGATAAAATTTGTTTTAAGTGCTCGACTTCATTGTTTACATCCGTCAGCCGCAGAGCGCGCTATTTTTCCTCCAGTTTTGAAACATAATGGATTGTGTGGATGGACAGTATTGGACACGTGCCCTTCAGAGGAATACTTGAATTAGAATATTTTCTTGTGTTTTCTTGTTACGGTCAGCATCTGTTAAAACGAAGTCTAGCATAACCGCGCACTATCGCTTGTTCGGCGCCATTGTTTACAAATGCGATGCGAGTATCGCATTACTAAGCCGATGGCTCCTAGTGTGACTGCGCGCCTCGAAAAATTGACAATTTTTGAAAATTGACGAAATAAAACGACGGAAAATAGGCTAGTGTGACAGCGCCTTAAGGCCAACTTCAAAACTAGGCAAAGTTAGGTAGGTAATTGCATTAAGATTTTGCATATGAAATATGCCCGAAGTAACACGAGGTAGCACGAAGTGCCTTAAAAAATGGGGTCTCAGATTGTGGCGTACAGGGGTGGAGTTGCACATTTATCCACTACATATGAATAGTAGAGTTTGAGAGGAATCCATTGATACCACATTTGTAGTATTTAGTAACACGGTGTTATTCGGAAAATATACCAGTATTTGAATATCGAATTGTAAATAATATAAAAGGATGCTTGTATGAACGCATATCATACATATGATGCTGAAGACAAGACAGGATAAATTATTTTGTATAGTTATATTAACCCATTCATGCCGGGGGCATTCCAGCCTTGCAAGTTGCAATGCCGGGGCTCTCGATCGCATAGGCCTAAATCAATTAAATGATCAATGCTGTATGACGGCACCCTGCAAACGTTAACTTTCATATCGCATGATTAAACAAGCTCCATTAACCCATTGCAGATGGGGATAAATTCGCTTGCCCAGTGTCCAGGATAGGTTTTATTTTAGAGAGGTAGCTTGAAGCAACATAATTTGAACCTTCCCACTCATTTTCAGTTATTCATTGGAAAACTAGAGCGATTTTTGTTTTATTTTTTGTGTTTTATTGAGTTTAGAGACATGTGCCATATGACAGGCTCTATCAGTGCTCCAGTTGACTAAAATTGTAGTACATGATCCATATTAGCTCATTATTTTCTTTATACTTAGTGTGATAGAAGTATTGCTGTTTTATGGGAGGACAAAAGGTAACTTAATTTTTTCGTATTTTTATGTTGTCATAAAGAATACGAAACATAACCACCTACAATAAAGATAACATGAGGAGATAGGGCAGAGGAATGAAAACTGCTTGTGACTGTGAGTGCCACAGTGAAAGGCATCCATATTGGCACAGGTGCACATTTTAGAAACGGTGTGGATTGAGTCACCCTCCTCTTCTCATTCTACCTGCACAACCTTCATCGGCGGTACTTTAGAGCAAGAGGTCGTCAACTTGGTGTGTGCCATCGCTCTATAAAGATAGTGCTTGCTAGAGACTGTGGATGGGTGCCATTCAAGGCTCTCTCTCCTGTTGGTGCTAGGAAAAAGGGCCATCTAGGTTTTGGACGTTAAGTTAGCTCGATATTATGGTAATTACAGTAATTATGACTGCAGTTGTCATCATCACTCACTCGATGTTGACATGAAGAAGGCCATTGTTACACACATCAACATCGACAGCCACCTCCAAGTAGTTCCGAACCACCATTATCAAATAAGAATATGCCCCATAACAAAGGATTTTAGAGGTGGCATTGATACGATAAACGAACACAGTTGCTGCAATAAGCCAAAACTATCCAAGGTCATGTGCCTATGCACTGAGCTGACACCTGTGCTCTTATATACACATAATATACTGACCATTCTGCATGACTTGTGCAAGAAAACGGTTGGGGGAGGGGGTAGAAAAGGGGTTAAAAGCTTCACCGATATGGTAAACATACATGAGTAACGGATCAGGGAAATGTGAACCATCCAAGGACGTCGTTTAAATAATCACCAATGTGACAGCAGGAAACTTTTATATATATAAACATCTCTGTATGCCTTGTCTTATGCCTTGAAGAAGCAATTAAGTGAAAGAGCCTTTGACTTATTCGCATTTCCATTTTCATTATTTTGTTTACTATTCTTGATACAAAAAAAGGTAACCAAATTTTGCCTACTGCTGTCTACGTTCGATAAACTTAGATTACATATTCGCATATCACATGAGTTGGGCTGCTTTACAGGATGAAAATATATGTGTACCACAATAGTGGTGTATTGGATATAGGTATATTCTGATTAAACACACTAGACCTCGAAAGAGAGTGGTCGTTTTCTATCGAAATCCACTTGAGTATTTGAGATCGTATGGTGGAAGCTTTAAAAGTAAATTCAAACGCGTGGGAAAAGTCAAATGTCAAATGACTTGCATGGCTACTGGTGCATCAATAATTGGGCGCATAGGATGTGATTGTGCAATTTTTCAACATGTGTAGATTTTATTTGATGTCGGCCTAAAAATATTGTTTCATTACACGAAAAATATGTTTAATTCATAACATTTTTCAGACCATATAATAATTTCCTCACATAGTACTGTTGATTTAATTGGTTTTATTTCACAATGCATGCAGGCGTGTGATTTATGAAAATCACTTTTGTCATTTTTATTTACATATACTATTTTTTCTTAACCGGCGTCACTTATTGCGATAAAAACACAATTGTTTTATGCGTTACACGATTTTCTAAACGGCCAACCGGCTTCTGGAAAATCTTTGTACCACAGAAGTCGGTCGTTGGTAGACCAAAGACTGAGGCTTTCATAAGGAAAATGCATAGCAATTCGCTATATGAAAGTCTTGATACAATGACGTCATTTGCTGATGTTGCGATTGGATTGTTTAATTAAGCGGCATTCCGGCAATTTGGTTATAATTAGTGATTTAACAAGGGTTGTCACCTGTTAGTGTCTCATACGATGAAGAAATATACCTGGTTAATTTATTGGTATTTAAGTGATGTTAAACAGTACAGCCCCCTCCATCTTACACTCGTTAATAACAGGATTTTTATATGGAGCTATCACTTATTTACTTACAACCATATCTTTCGAGTACATTTTATTTTATTCATGGATATGTTGCACCTCTGAAATATGTGATAAACCATTCTAGGTAGCGTGTATCAAGGTTCACCCACCTTACCAAGAGTCTAGGACAGTTTATATCCCTTGACTTCCCTCCTTGTGGTGGGTACAGCCGAGTAGCTCCAATAAAAGCATTGAGAATAGTTTGTTATTCAATAAATTATTTGTGAAATAATACGACAGATATCTTGCCGGGATTCTCTGTCCACACTATTAAATTTCATAAGTCACTATATTGTTTGGATATTAACTCGCTAACCTTTGGTGGTATTGTTGGGTGTAGATTTTCGGTATACGAATATCAGAAAGACCTGTTGCCCCCCTCCCCCACCTCTCTCTCTCTTTCTCTTTCTTTCTCTCTCTCTCTTTCTTTCTCTGTCTTTCTCTTTCTTTCTCTGTCTTTCTCTTTCTTTCTCTCTCTCTCTCTCTCTTTCTTTCTCTCTCTCTCTTTCTTTCTCTCTCTCTCTTTCTTTCTCTCTCTCTCTTTCTTTCTCTCTCTCTCTCTCTTTCTCTCTCTCTCTCTCTCTCTCTTTTTCTCTCTCTCTCTCTCTCTCTTTTTCTCTCTCTCTCTCTCTCTCTCTCTCTCTCTCTCTCTCTTCTCTCTCTCTCTCTCTTTCTCTCTCTCTCTCTCTTTCTCTCTTTCTCTTCTCTCTCTCTCTTTCTTCTCTCTCTCTCTCTCTCTTCCCCTCTCTCTCTCTCCCTCTCTCTCTCCCCTTTCTCTCTCTCTTTTCTCTCTCTTTCCTCTCTCTCTCTCTCTCTGTTTCGTCCATCTCTCTCTCTTCTCTCTCTCTCTCTCTCTCTCTCTCTCTCTTTTTTCTCTCTCTCTTCTTTCTCTCTCTCTCTTTTTCTCTCTCTCTCTCTCTCTCTCTCTCTCTCCTTCTCTTTCTCTCTCTCTCTCCTGCTCTTTCTCTTTCTACCTCTCTCTTTATCTTTTTCTTCTTCTCTCTCTCTATCTTTCTCTCTTTTTCTTTCTCTCTCTCTCTCTTCTTTCTCTCTCTCTCTCTTCTTTCTCTCTCTCTCTTCTTTCTCTCTCTCTCTTCTTTCTCTCTCTCTCTCCTTTCTTTCTCTCTCTCTCCTTTCTTTCTCTCTCTCTCTTTCTTTCTCTCTCTCTCTCTTTCTTTCTCTCTCTCTCTTTCTTTCTCTCTCTCTCTCTCATTCTTTCTTTCTTTTCTCTCTCTCTCTTTCTTTCTCTCTCTCTCTCTCTCTTTCTTTCTCTCTCTCTCTCTTTTTCTTTCTCTCTCTCTCTCTCTCTCTCTCTCTCTCTCTCTCTCTCTCTCTCTCTCTCTCTCTCTCTCTCTCTCTCTCTCTCTTCCCCCTCCCTTTCTATTCATCCCCACATACTCTTCCTCTCTCTCTAGCTATCTATCCATCCATCCATGCTGTTACTGCTTCAGGGTAATATAATTCACAGGAAAAAAAATATAAACCCACAGATTTATCAGAAACACCTACCTGCTTTTAATAATTTTATTTGTTGCATGAAAGGGAATAAATCTTTGCCTAACTTCTTACAGCTAGTAATGGAAAGGCGTCCTCTGATGTACTCAGGGTCGTACTTTCGGGATGCGCTGAGCCCCCATAATCCCTTGAGATGGCGCGGCCTCTTCGCCTCAGATTTCGACTTCTGTCTGCTTCGTCTCCGTGGAAGCGTGGCCAACCATGACCCCCGGAAGGCTATGTACCAGCACGGGACGCC
Source organism: Penaeus japonicus (assembly GCF_977035675.1). NCBI lineage: Eukaryota > Metazoa > Arthropoda > Malacostraca > Decapoda > Penaeidae > Penaeus > Penaeus japonicus. The sequence continues at coordinate 7,015,086 of NW_028234443.1, forward strand.
CGTGTATGGGACTTTGAAGCTCTCGTACCTCGTTTGGAATACGGCAGCAACAAAAATAATCTTGTGCCACTTGAGCTACCCTGTGCTGTGGGGCCTCTCGCCTCGCTTGATACGGTTGTTTCTGTGGCCCAGTAGTCGAGGGCGTTCTTTGCGCCTACCAGTTGGGAGGTGGAGGGGGGGGGAGGTGAACAGGAAGGAAGGGTTTTGTCACGGAACTCAAAGCCCCTCTTAGTACTGAAGAACGCAACCAGGGTTCCATTGGGGGAGGATAGGAATATGTTACACTGCAACATACTCTTAGCTATTGCACATGGGTTGATTTTTGGTCCCTACAGGAGTGACAAACCTAGATGACCAATTCTTTTCAATCCTTCTAGAGAATACAAGGTTTGTAACTGTCAAATGCGTGAATGAAAATAGATAGCTTCAGAACGTAAACCCTTTCATCATAAAAAAAATGTCCTTTATTGTAAGATGGTAACATCCTTGTAAAAGTGCGATTCAATTACCAGATTATGGATCACAATTGATGCAGATTCATGATCTCAAAGTGAGAGTAACTATCCATCTTGGCCCAGATGCCTGTACAGGAGTTTTAAGGACGATGGATGAAAGTAAAATCCAAGGTTTAGTGGACGTGAATTGCATGAGCAAAAAGGACTGGAATGTGAATGATTACCAGACATGTTCAAAATCAGTATATTATAAAAATACATTTTAATAGCTGTTAAAAATTCGGACACCATCCATTAAGATGTATTGACAAAGATATGGATAAATTCACTTGTGGTATATGTTCTGAAGCTCATGAAACCACTAAATGTACTGGAAATATGATCAAATGTGCCAACTTGCCAAAAGGTATTGTTTTATGTCAATTCATTTAAAAGTACAAAAAGCTTAAGACATGACAGTGACATGGCCTACTCAGGAAACTTGATTTAATATGTACAAAACTTAATTTCTAACAATGTTTTATGTTATTTTGTGACATTGTCACTCAGTCGAACAGATTCCACAGGGAGGTGTCTTGTCACCAACTTTGTTTGTCTGATCAATGACAGTTCACCATCTCCAGTAATGCACGACTCAGCAAAAAGACCCAAATAATCATGGATATGATTTTTACTGGGGCCTCTGGTGGGATTTTTAATTTTCTATAAGAAAGAGTATTGGTGTGTTTTTGCCCATAGGAGAAAGCCCAAAATCACGCTAACCCTAGATAATCATCCCATACCTATTTAAAATCATTAAGATTTGATCTACATTTTGATGGCAGACTAAATTGGAAAGATCATTTGCCATAAAAGCACTCAATATATCATTACATTTCTAGACACAGGTAGCTGATACTAAGACTATACTAATGACTTATCAGATCTAGTGTAGATCATGGATCAATCATGTAAGGCTCGGCAATGTGTTCAATTTTGAAAGGTTTGGATGCAATGAAGAATGATTTTTTGCGCGTATCTGTCTTAGAACCCTTAAATGCACTCGTATCGAGTATCTTGGGGAAGAGTCAGGAATATTTCTCTCCATCTTAGACGCTGTCAGCTATAGCTAATGTATGCCACCAAAATAGCCAGAACTGAGCCACCCTAACGGAAATGCTTTGCTTTGGCATTTACGCTTGGAGGGCTGTGGCATTAGGCTAGTGGCCAAACTTTAGATTTTACCCTAGTGACGACCCATGATAGAATAGTCCTATTTTAGATTCCTTAAGTTTACATAAACCATGAAGTCTTTAGACACCAAAGAAAAAAATGAATCCCAGGGTAAGCTAGCCGGGTCAACTGTTAATCTAGACCCTAGCATGGTATGCACAGATCTCGGGCATTATGTTTCCTTTATGAAAGTTAAAATCCATTTGAGGCAATGCTAGTAGACTAGCCAGGGTTAAGGACACAAGATTAACCCACCTCATTACCTATATTGATCAGTTTCCCACCACAATGATGACCCCCCATTGCAACACAAACCTTACAGTATCCCATATCTTGACCATCTGCCAAAAAAAAAAAAAAAAAAAAAAAAAAAAAAAAAGCAGAATCAAAAAAATAGGTTTGAAATATTGAATTCTATCAGTTAATGATAGGATTATCCATAAAGTAATCACTTTTCTAAAGGAGACAAAATGACCTTTTCTAGATCGATATAATGGAACCATTACCTTGATGACCTTTGCATGTGCCATTGGTGTAGTTGTTGTTAGCCCTTACCTCAGACCCCAGTACTCTTCTATCACTCCTCTTGGCCGTAGTATCCTACCCAAACCTCCATTACCTCCAGAGCAATGCGTTGAACTTATAAGCTTTCAGCGATATGATGAGAGACCCGCCAGAGTAATACATGGATGAATTTTAGTCCAAGAATCCTTGTATAGATAAAGATGAATACACTAAAGGAGTAAGTTGTTCAATATCAATATGAAAATGAGTCGATATTGTGGAGCCTTGGTCATAGCTTAAAGAATGCTTAAAAAAAATCGTAGTAATAAAACTTTTCTCTAAAACGGTCCCCATAGTCAGATCGAATACTGCAAGGGAATTTTCATTAGCAACCGACTAGGTAATAGTCGGCTTCGTCGATTATGCGTTGGATAATCTGTTATGTGATTCCATTTTTCATTTTGTCCATTTTCATGTTTTATGTTATTGTCCCTTACAAATCAGACAAGAAAAATGTCTTGTGTTTATTTCATTATGTTCCATATCATTTATTCGTAAAAATAATACACAAAGAATGAAAAAAAATCCTTTTCAATATTGCATTGTTACTAGTATTGAAGAGAGCCACTATAATCTACACAATGATAGTTGATTTCTATCTTGGCTTTAGGAAAATAAATCTCTAATACAGCAAGCAGTGAAGGCGGTAAACAATGGTACAGAAATCCTGAATGTTTGCTTGAGTATTTTGATAATACTTATTATAAAATAAGTATTTCATAACTTGTTAATAGCATGTTCTACTGGTTTTCCCTTCCTATGGTAATAGGTAGTGTCTAGATGCCTCACATGCTTTGTTTCATTAAATGAAATGTGGATATAAATAAAAGTAATCATTCGCTATTAATTGATCTTGGAAACCAGAAACGTTCTCTTAAAGCATTAGTATCAAAAAGCTTTTGAGAGGCTGATTTTCCAACATGAATTGGATTATGCTGGTCTTTGATGCTAATCAATATTGAACACTTATTTTAAAAAACAACAATGTCAATGAAAACGGTTTCATATCTTATCTTTGGAATGAAGAATGACTTGAAATTGGATATGAAGAGATATGTGATGGGGGTAAAACAGCGTGCGCTGTGCCATCACTTTCCGTTTTCTTTATTGACGTGGCGAGGAAACAAGTACACCTAGAGTCGCTATGGGGAAATTGTCAATAGAAAAGTCATTTGCATAAGGTAAGGCATATTATTGATAGTCTTAAACTGTCAAGGTCTATAGTGTGTTAGAGAATGTTTATAAGGGACGTAGTGGATTAAACACCGGGTTAAAAACTTATGGGTCCAGTAGCAAAGAAATAATAATAATCTATATCATTTTCCAGCTCCTTCATATATCCTCGTTTGCCTTGTATATAAAAATTCCCGATGTTATTAAGACCGCTGACCATATCTATCACTAATTTCTTTCCACTATTCCATGTACCAGCCCTCTCATGAGCTTGACGGCTGCTATGACATTAATCTCGCTTACTCTCTGGGCAATACTTTGCAATCCTTTCTGTTCTCGTTATGTCTATCCTAGCATTCTTTTGACACACGAGGATAATACGCATAGCTTTAGAAAGTGCTAGTGCTCCATAATCCATCAACGTTCTCATTTTACTAATGTAGACTAGCCTCAGCAGAGGCACCCCGGCTCCTATCCCGCGACAAGCAAGTACCCTGAGCGGCTGCAGTCAAGCCTTGCACTGAGTTAGCATCCTTGCTTGAAGCAGTGAAGCCAGTGGACATACCCAGATATTTATGTTGACACCTTCTCCACTGTTTTGTTGTTTAGGGTAAGCGGCATGTTACCTCTTTGTTTACTCTGAAACTTGGTGTTTTCTTCATTATGACCAGTTTCAATGTTTGAGCAAGACTAGTAAATCTGTCCAGCGCTGTTTGCAAACGGTATTGATTGGTCCTTTGTATCAATATATCATCTGCATATATGATTGGCTGAACTCCCTTAGGATATTCCTCTGAAGCATTTCTGTTCATTAAAGAGCATTGGGCTTAAAACACCCCTCTGTGGAGTACTCGGCTCAAAACTTTTCTCCTGTCAAAAAACCGCCTTGAAACCATACGCAAGCTTTCCTATCTGTTAGTCACCAAATTCATCTCAGCAACTTTCCTGTTACACCTAATCTTGTCAATTCGTATAGAATCGCTTCCCTGTCAGCTTTATTAAAAGCTCCCTGTAAATCTATAAAAACTACGTTTTTCTGCATCATTGGACAAATACTGAATTACAGTATTTCCCTTCATAAAACTGTACAAATTACAAGACAGTTTATCTTCAATTTTGTACATTACTCTATTTAATAATATTCGCTCCATCATTTTACATATACAGGAAGTCAGAGATACAGGTCTGTAACCCCCAGCTGACTTTAGAATAGGTATTATATTAGCTTTCTTCCAAGTAAATAGGTAATTTAGAGGGCTGTTCGTCATGCTTGCTAATAAGTTGACAATATCATATGTCATTCCATCTTCCCCTGGTGAAGTGCTTTTCCCTCTTTTAACAGCATTTAGAAGTTCAAGTGTAGTTATTGGCTGACAAGATACTGCACTAATATGTTTACAGATGAAGCAATCTGTCCCTTTCTTTCGGCTTCCCATGCAATCAAAGCGTCACGAGTGCTTTGTAGTAATGAAACCAGAGAAGATGCTTTTGCCCATTTCTCAATATATTTGTTTGTCTCCTCTGGGTGTGGGTGACCGATGAGGTTATTTGCTATTCCCCTTACCTTGTTTACATTATAACATATGTTTTTGAGATTTTTACTTTCCTCAAAATTTTGCGCAAACTCTGACCAATACTTTTCTCTTACTTCACTTCTTTTCTCCCCACACATCTTTGATATGTTTAGTAGTATGTCCTTATCTTCTTCCCACCTGCCTCTCTTAGCCCATTCCCTGTGTGCCATCCTTAACATTTGTCTCCATCCTTTCTCTTATCACTGCAGTATCTGTTTTTCCTTGCTCCTTGTTTCTTCTCCTTTCTGTGCGACTTAGCCTTTGTAGGTAAACATCTTTCTGTTACACTTAACAAATCCTCGCTGAACCTATCTAATCTTAGGGGTGTGTGATCTCTGTACCAGTCCTCCATATTGTAAATAAACAGTTCTGTCACTTGTCTATGGCAAACTTTCTTCTTTTGAATCTGATTTGTGTTTAACCTAAAGCTAACTTAATATACAAAGCAAAATTATCACTAAGTAGTTCACTAACTACTACACATTCTCCTTGAATCCCCAAGCAGACAGGCGTAATCAAATCATCCACCCTTGATGTGTGTCGTCTCTTTACTACCCAGCAAGCATGCCTCAGGCTTGTCTTTGAGAAATTGGTAAAATTTGATACCTTTATCATTGATTTTGCCCATCTCCTCTAATTGCGGGTGTTTAGCATTAAAGTCAACCACTATCAGAGTCAAGTCAGAGTACATGCAAACTGGTAGGTATCTGAGATCAAAGAATCTCCCAGAGATGTATAAATGTGCAATATATACTTCACCTTCTTGTAAATACCGATCTGGAATTAAGATGATATGCTCTATAACCATTGAGTATAAGAGTATCACCTTTTATGTCCTTAGTTTCCTGGAGACAATTTACATCTGTCATTGTTCAGCACGTCTGTTACTCTAGTAAGTAAACTACTTGCATTCCACATTATCATCTTAATACAATCACAGACCTTTATGGTTTCCTTATATTTGGCAAACAGTTTCTGGATGTTTGCCCACTCCTGAACTAACTCCCACTTTCTCAGAAGCTTATCCTTTTCAGCGTCTTTGCACTTCAGTAACAATGACCTGAAGGTCGCTGATGTTCTTTCCACTACACTCGCTATTATACTTCTTTCTTTGCCCTTAATCTTAAATTTGCTTTTTGTGTTTTTCTTAACCACCAAAGTCTTTAAGTGAGGTTTCTTGCACGGGAGTTTCTCGCTCAGCCGCCACTCCTTTGTTGTTGTCTGCTACACCGCTATCCATCACTATTGCAATTTTTTTTTAAATTGCATCCATCCTCTGCATTAGTGTATGCAATATTCCAGCAATTGCAGATATCTCTTTTACCGGAGAATCTGCATCACTGTCCCTCATCATTTCCTGGGCTGCAATATCTTCTCTCGTCTGGCTGTTGGTTTGTCCGTTCATGGCATTCGCATAATTTCCCTGGAGTTGTAGTCCTCACAGTGGGCCTTGCAACCAAGCATTGGAGGGCGGTACAGGAATACTCTCCTGCTCAGGTTGTCTGGTGGTCGGTCCTCTTGCCTTTTCCTCGGTTTCTTTATGGGAATCCGAGAAATTAGGTTCCACCTTTGGCCTCGCCTAGCATGATAGAGCCCCAGCATTGTGCAAGCCTCCGCAATTGCAGCAGCAAGGATTCACCCTCTCCTTTGTGGATCTTTTCTCTGTAAATCCTGGAGTTATGCTTCCTGCCACAGAATTTGCATCTGGCGTCCTTCTGACAAGTCCACAACTTGTCCCCATCTGCTACAATTGAGGCACAGGACTGGCGGTTCCACATACAGCGCCACCCTTCTGTACCTCGCACCAGATATGAAGACCTACTCCGGGACTTCTTTCATGAGGGCAACCAGCTGGCACCGGTCCTCACCTCGTGATGTGTGCCTTTTCACCCAAACAATACTCTCGTCGCAGAGCAGAAATTCTGGGTCTAATTTTAAGGGGTACTGAAATATAATGACCCTCGTCATTTTTTTTTCCTTTTCTGTGGGGTAAACAACACTGTCCCTTTGTCCCTGAGATTTCAGGAACTGCTCTGCTTCCTCGTTCTTTACCATAAGATATGGTCTACCTTCGCCACCTTTAGCAGCGGCTCAAAATGGTTATGTTCTTTTCCAAGTTGTATTGTGCATTCTAACATTTTCATGAAGGACATTTTGCAGGATTCTGGGAATAACCTCATCCACGAGAGTTACCTTGTTGACTTCCTTATCTTCCTTCAGTCTTTTTTCCTCTTTCAAATACGCTTTCCGTGTCACTGGAGTTTTCACTCTTAGTTTCATTATAGGTTCGCTTCATGCCCGTCCCATCATCATTCATTGGAGTTCCGTTTGTGCAGTCCATTTCGTCAGTTACCGGATCAGAATCCAGGGACACCGATGTGGCAAGAGATGTAGAATTTACTGGAGGGACCAAGGGAGCCTCACCCGCTCCCTGTCTAAGGACTAAGAAGGGGGGGGGGGGGTAAACACAGGATTTAGGGAATCTTTCACGATTGAGGACCACTAGAAACACGTTCTACTTCTACGAGTGATACAACACGATTACGGCTGACTCGTGAGTGTGCACCAACGAGTGTTGACTCGATCTGAGCTTGGTCCTTACTCACTGAAGTGCCCAGCTATGGGTGTGATCGCCAGGCGACAGTGGAATCATGAAATCCTCGAGTTTTCTTTGATGGGCTTATTAAAAGCAAAATTTGTTTTATCACACTTATATATATATACATATATATATATATATATATATATATATATCATTACATACAGAAACAATATATCCATATAAAATATAAAGATTATATCCTCCCCCCCAAAAAAAAAAAAAAAAAAAAAAACGAAAAAAAAAAAATAAAGTCCAAGATGAAATTACATTAGTTTCATACATCATCTCACTTGGTTTTATCTGACTTGTTATTGTAATTGAAAAGCTAGTGATAGTTTTTTTAATTTGTTCCTGGGCTTTGTTTTACTTCAATTCAATTTCGAAAATAATAGTTCTGCTTCAGAATTGTATGTCGGCAGAGATAATACTTTTATTGCAAACTGCGGCAGGCATTTGAACACGCTTTCTCCAGCGGTATCTCTCGCTGCATAGAGAATTTCAATACGTCACAGTCGTCACTTTTCCCAAGTTTATTTTCGGTGCTTCTGCAACCAAACTGGAGTGATGGCATTTTCATTCTCGAGGAAACATCTAATCTCGAAAAGTAAATAAATGTGAAAATCAAACTTTTTTTTGATTTGTTGACACAGGGTAATCGTAAACACCCTGTATCCTAACTGTACATCTTTAATCAACTGTGGGTGATTTTTGTGTTTCTCTGTTTGCAATATGGCTAGCATTCTGTTGCCAAGATATATTTAATAGAATGGCACGTGGGCTGATGAAACCTGTGGATCAATCGTTTCGATTTTATTCCTTTTGGCCATGCCTGGTGAACAAAAATATCCCAAAATAGTTTTGTACAATCGAGTTAGTTTTGGGAACTATATGCTTTGGGCTAGTACTCTGAAAGAGCAAATTCAGTTTCTTAGTCTTTGGAAAGATCAAGTTAAAAAATGAAATAGATATATTGCTGGACTGGAAATTTGTTCATTAATCTGCTGAACTGCCAACAGCCTTTCATATTAGAGGAAAAATATAACGCCAAATGTTCCCACTGTTCTAATACTATTTCCACTGCTTGATGGAGCGAGAGCCATCGTGTTTGACTGGGATTGGGGAATTTATGGGTTTTTACGTCACATAATTCTGAAACTGTTTTAGTTCATGCTTCCTTTTATTGCTGTGGGTGAGAAGTGGGAATAGATGATACGTCCTACATCCAAGTTTTTGCCGCATCAGAAGCACACAAATGGAAAGAATGGAAGATGCATTTAAAGATACCAGGGAGCTCCTCTCTCACCCTGCTGCGTAACGAATTGTTTTCGCCCATGATATTCGAGCTTCCATCAGCAGCAAATCTGATGAAATTATTTAACGGGATGTTATTAACATGAAAGGCTTCCACTGTTATAAGTTTCTTCTAGTTGATCCCTCAGTTGATACCACTTCAAAAATGTTTATTAAATGAAAGAAACTTGACTGTATACTTTGCTACAGAGCTGTAAAATCTTGCTATGGCAGCACAGCACTTCTCTGTACTTATGTCAGTGCTCTCGCCAATGATCAGGGAAAATTTATTGGCCTTCAGTTGCTCAACCAGTTATGCTGGCCAAAGCTTTCATGAGATCTGTGCACTTTGTTCTTTTTAAGGAAATTTTGTGCAGTTGCTGAATGGGGGAACATAAGCTTCATGACATCAATATGAGCATCAGTAGTTGTGAATGGAAGGTTATTTTCAGCAATAAAACAGCAGAATAATAATGTTGCAAATACAGTTGAGTGCCCAGGCTTTCAGATGCTGCGACTTGATGTCGCCTTGGTGTCGCTCCGCATTTGCAACATGCAGTTGAGTGTCCTTGTGGCGAGTTATTGCAGTTTTACTTGCAGCAACATCTCTTTTGCTGGTCTTACTGTAGGCTCTGGTCGGGTCTCCATCGAATCGAGCCAACCATGGCTGAAAGTCATCGTCCTGAAGCCAGTCGTCCCTGATTTTTTTTTTTTTTTTTTTTGGTGCCATTGTCCTGTAATCAGAAGCGCATTGGAAAATAATGTTCGTATGACTCTGAGTTTCTTTAGAAAAATAAAACAATATCTAAACAAAGGTGTTTAAGTGTATTGTGTGAGACTGTAGTTGTTGTAGGTTCTTATGAAACAGCTAGCAAGTGGAACCTTAATTTATTGTTTAAGGTGGACAATGGACATGCAATGGTGCAGTTTTAACAATATCCGATAAACACTGGATCTTTGATGACATCATAGTATATAATAAATATTGACTAATATATTTATATAGATCATTATGAAGCAAGGAGGAAGGGGGGGGGGAGGGAAAAAAGGTTAGAGTTGTAAGGGTACTTACCAAGACCAGCGCTCCTACAATAGTGACAGTTTAGTAAATTCTCATTTGGTTTTAACATGTCAATTAAGTGTTGGTTATCTCTCTATCAGTATAATGATTATTTTTTTAATAATATTTATTATTTTATATTATCTTAAGGTCATATATTCGTTACATGATTCATAAGTGACCACGTCATCCATCATCTTGTACCCTTATTTTCACAACTAATTTTATCCCATTGCAGACGGGGATAAATATGCTTGCCCAGCCTCCGGGATAAGTTTTATTTTAAAGAGAGACTGCTTGAAGCATTATAATTTGAACATTCCCACTCTCTTTCAGTCATTCATTGAAAAACTAGAGCGTTTTTTGTGTTGTTTTTTTGTGTGTTTTATTGAGTTTAGAGACTTATATATGCCATATGACAGGCTCTACCAGTGCTGCAGTAGACTAAAATTGTAGTATATTATCCATATTAGCTCATTATTTTCTTTATACTCAGTGTGATAGAAGTATTGCTGTTTTATGGGAGGACAAAAGGCAACTATATTTTTTTTCGTATTTTTGTGCTGTCATGAACGAATACGAAACATATAACCCCCTACAATAAAGATAACAAGAAGAGGTAGAGAAGAGGAATGAAACCTGTGCTCGTGACTGTGAGTGCCACAATGAAAGGCATCCATATTGGCACAGGAGCACATTTTAGACACTGGGTATGGATTGAGTCACCTTCCTCTTCTCGTTCTGCCTGCACATCCTTCATCGGCGGTAGTTTTGAGCAAGGGTTCATCAACTTAGTGTGTGCCATCGCTCTATAGAGACAGTGCTTGCTAGAGACCGTGGATGGGTGCCATTCAAGGCTCTCTCTCCAGCTGGTGCTAGGAAAAAGTGGTGCCATCTAGGTTTTGGACGTTAAGCTAGCACGGTATTACGGTAATTATAGTAATTATGACTGCAGTAGCCATCATCACTCATTCCTTTTTCATAGCACAATAAAATAGCATAGTATTCCAAAATCCCCGAACGCCATGTACGTCATGACGCCCGTCGTCAGGCCAAAGCTCCTACGTCATGTATGTCATGACACCCGTACGCAGTGGGTTAATACTTGTTTAGGTGATATCTATATCATAATGTATAATATTCGTAACTAAATTCATCGATGATATGTCTGAAAACAAGCGTTTGGAATGAGGAATAATTCTGCATCGCCCGAAGAAAAGTGATGTCTGATCGTCACTTGTTTTTCCTTAATTAAAAACGACCTCTTCAAAACACTAGTGGAAACCCACGAGTTTGGACGGGGCTCGATCTGCTTGCCGCGAGGCTGTGATAAATCGAGGTATTTTTCTATTTGAAGATATTTTATATAAAGACAAGCTTCCTTGAGGCTCTAACATTAATTTTAAGCTCTGTTCTGAAAGAATTGATCAGTTTGCCCGACGTCGCGTTGGGGCATGATTGGTAATTATTAATTATTGTTAAATCTAATACTCACATTTCTACCATTTATTTAAGATGAGATACAAAATCACACTCCATACAATAAAGATATTGTTGAATGCCTAAGTTGATACAAGAGTACTTTGTATAACAAAACAAATTAACCCAACCCCTTCTGAAATCCATTAACTGTGCATGACTTATGCTAATGTCCTACCATATATACACCATCAATAGACTATTTATTGCAACAATCACGCAATTACATTCTCCCTTACTTCTTTCAAAGTTAAACAAGTTGCATTGAATGGGTCTTATTTCACTCCCTTACCCTTTCCTGAACCATGCACCATTTTCATAATAAATTTATCATGAAGAGTCCCTGTTCTCAGTGATTGAAAGGAAATACAAATGCAACAGCATACAACATGTAAAACAAACGTACAGCTGATGAATCCTCTATATCCTGGGCAACCTATAACAATAAGGTATCATCCGAATATGGTTTGCTCTGATGTAATTTGTGTGCGCTTGTGCGTGTGCGTGCATATAAGCAGTATGAATAGTCTGTATGATAATATTTACTGTTTAGGTTTGGGACATTAGCGTTCTGAGCTTTCCTTTGTACCCATATCGATCAGTACCTCATCACCCTCTCTTCACGCGGCGACCAAACATGACTTATACTTGTTAATGTTAGTTCCTCAGTCTAATAAACAAATAACATCTGATACAAGAGTTTCCATCTCATCCTGGTTAACAGATTATGTAGAGATTATCCAGAGAAAGACTAGAAACAGAAGAGATACAGAGGAAGACAGAGATAAGAGACAGAATAAGGGACGAGGTCGGAGAGAGAGATTCGGGGAGCCAAGTTGATATTGTTTTCCGTAATGTCTCCTCTTCGGATTTCTCCCTTCAATTTGCGCCCTTGATTTTTTCCCCACTTTCTATCGGGAAAGAAACCCGGGGCCATTTCGTGAGTGAATTTGTCCATTTTGGCTCCAGACTTCTCTCGCATAAAATATTCGCAAGGCTTTTAGTTCAATTGGGTGAAACTGGGGTGAGGAGAGAGACACGCACACGCGCACGCACACACACATACACATGTATGATATGTATTATATTCTCTTTCACTCCCTCCCCCTTCTCCCTTTCTCTCTCTCTCTTTCTTTCTCTTTCTCTCTCTCTCTCTCTCTTTCTCTCTCTCTTTCTCTCTCTCTTTCTCTCCCCCTCTCTCTCTTTCTCTCCCCCTCTCTCTTTCTCTCTCTTTCTTTCTTTCTCCCTCTCTCTCTTTCTCTTTCTCTTTCTCTCTCTCTTTTTCTCTCTTTATTTCTCTGTTTTTCTCTCTCTCTGCCTCTCTTTTTTCTCTTTCTCTCTCTCTCTCTCCCTCCCTCTCTAAATCTCCTCCCCTCTCCCGCTCCTCCTCCCTGTCCCTGTCCCCCTCACTCTCTCCCTGTCCCTCTTCCCTTTTCCACTTCGATAGCTTATTCCTCCCTCTCGAAATTAATGTATCTTTACTTTTCAGTACAGAAGTAGGGATCGGTAGTGACTGCTCTGTTTTCAGAACTTATATTGTATTTGCTCCTATTAATTACCTGAATTCATGACATGTAGTTAATTAGGCATTTGCTGTGTGCATGACACAGCGCCAAGACGATAGAGAAATAAAAGGTGTCTTGATGAAATGAAGTAGAAATGATTATTTTGAATTGTGTTCTCCCTCTGTTCTCTCTTATCTCCACCTACCCCCGACACTTTCCCTCCGTCACTCCCTCACTACCCTCAACAACGTCCCTCCCTCCCCCAACATTCCCTCCTTCCCCTAACACCCTTCCTCCGTCCTTCCCCTTATCCTTTCTCCCCCAACAGACACACACTCTTCCGCAATACACTCTCAAAGGGGTTAAAGAAAAAGAATATAAAAGACCTATCTTTTCAGCCAAAAGCCTGAGATATCTCCAACCTCAACGTACCTGAAGAAGGTGGTTTCCCGAAATGTATGTTTATCCGTTGTCAGATGTGTGACACTTTCTCTCTCTCTCTCTCTCTCTCTCTCTCTCTCTCTCTCTCTCTCTCTCTCTCTCTCTCTCTTTTACTCTGTATATTTCTCTCATTCTATCTCTCTCTATCTCTTTCTCTCTCCCTCTGTCTCCATTGCTCTTTTTCTCTTTTTCTCTTTCTCTGTCTCTCACTCATTCACTCTCACTCACTTTCTTTTTCTCTCTGGACGTGGGTGGGGAAGAACAAGAAAAAGAATTAAGGGAGATGAAGAGGAAGATGAGAGGGTAGAGAAAATAAAGAAAGGTAGAGAGAATGACGAAAGTAGAAATAAGAGATAAAAATAAAGAAAGTGGAAGAAAGATTAAAATTAGGAAAAGGAGATGGGAAAAATACTTCAATAAATCAGTGATTTATTCTGATCTAAGCTGCTTTTTCATACTATTTATAAATATTACAATAAGAACTTTTTTTTATTAACGACGTAAAAAGAAAAACGAGTTGGTTTCATTTCGGAGCTTTAAATACTGATGTTTGTTTATCCTTATTTCATTCGGTTATCTCTTTCTTTATTTCCGAAGAGAAATGGAAAAGTTGTAAGGGTTATTAGCCACACACAAGCTTTAATGAAGTATTTTCTTTTTGAGTTTCTGCCAAATACATTTTCCTGGTCTACCTCGCATGGAATGAGTTTTAAATAAAAGGGAAACCCAGAATTTCAGCTGGAATTAATACAGCATCGGGTTGTCCTCATATACTAGATATTTTTTCCGCGTTTTATTAATATTATTATTGATTATTACCTTGCGCTGTGATTAGCTTTTATTTTTTAAATGAAAAGGCAAACAAGGGTAAATTCTAATATCACGACCATAATACTTTATATGATGATATAGAAATTAATTCTCCGTTTGCTATACATGATAACAAAGGGCACAATCTAACCGCATATAATACCCACATATTGATTAATGCTATCTATTCTGTATATTATCTTCATCCTTAATATATATCTGCGGAAATAAATTGCAGATATTTCAAGCCTACGAAATATGTCATTGACTGTCCTTTGTTTACCGAAATAAACATTTTTCGCTATTAAAAATAACTATATATGCTTATATGTAATGGATTCTGTAATATCTAAATATTGATGATGAATATGATAATCATTATGATCATCATAATTGAATTACTGGATATATGTGTGTGTGTTCTTTCTTTGTTCTACCGATGTTCATATAAATAATTTCAATGATTATAAAAATGGTGATAGGAATAATACGTTGTATTACTGACATACATAATCCCTCTACAAAGGGAATTGCAATAGAGAATAAAGTATTTCCCAACGTGGTGCAACATATCAATTTGCATTTAATTTCAACTCTCTCATAACCCAATTTGATATGAAGGATTTAGTAAACTCGCTTATACTCGGATATGAACCAAATACGTAGTTAAAATTAATGCATTTAGGTTGCGAGACGAGGGGCCGGTGTTTGTGCATCCGCATTATCAACATGATATCTTGCATGACATTAATTTGACTGAACGTGAAAGGTTTGCGAATATTCACTTGTTTTTGCCCCTCCCCTTCCTTTACCATCTCTCTCTCTCTCTCCTATCTTTCCTCTCCTCCTCCTGCTTTTCTTCCTTCTTTTCATCCTCCTCCTCCTCCTCATCCTTTTCCTCATCCTCATCCTTCTCCTTTTCCTCGTCCTTCTCCTCCTCATCCTTTTCCTCGTCCTTCTCCTCCTCATCCTTTTCCTCGTCCTTCTCCTCCTCATCCTTTTCCTCGTCCTTCTCCTCCTCATCCTTTTCCTCGTCCTTCTCCTCCTCATCCTTTTCCTCGTCCTTCTCCTCCTCATCCTTTTCCTCATCCTTCTCCTCCTCATCCTTCTCCTCCTCATCCTTTTCCTCCTCCTCCTCCTTCTCCTCCTCCTCCTCCTCCTTCTCCTCCTCCTCCTTCTCCTCCTCCTCCTTCTCCTCCTCCTCCTTCTCCTTCTCCTCCTCCTCCTCCTTCTCCTCCTCCTTCTCCTCCTCCTCCTTCTCCTCCTCCTCCTTCTCCTCCTCCTCCTTCTCCTCCTCCTTCTCCTCCTCCTCCTCCTCCTCCTTTTCCTCCTCCTCCTTTTCCTCATCCTTCTCCTCCCCTCTCTAT
>NW_028234443.1:7033117-7075617 GCF_977035675.1 Penaeus japonicus
ACCTCGTCACCGTGTTACCGTCACCGTGTTACCGTCACCTCGTCAGCAGCACCATCACCCACCACCACCATCATCACCATCACCGTCACCATCACCACCGAGTCAACTGATAGCAAGCAATCCGTGTTTTCACGTAATGGTGACGCGGGATTCAGGTGACAGAACGTCTTCATGACGTCACATGCGGTGACACGAGACGCACATGATTTCACGTAAGTGACTTCCTCATGACGTCACCATTATACGTCACATGTTTGCTTTTACCTGTTTTACCTGGCGTTATGGCGCACGACAAAGGCGGAACTGTAAACATTGTGTGTAAACATAAGATGTCAATAAACGATTGTGTTTAAAATCATAAAATCACATTATTTATTGCCTTAGATAACATGCCATCCACTGGCCGATTTTGAGAGATGCAGCACCTGTGTGAAGCCCGGCATAACGATTTTCGGAGGCGTCACACCAATGTGACACCCGTCGTGATGTCACGTATCTGTAAAAAAAAAAAAAAAAAAAAAAAATGTAACAGTGATGATGGCGATAGTGATGATGGTAGTGGTGGTGGTGGTGATAATTGTACTGATGATAGTGATAATAATGATAGAGATAAGAATAATGATTATGATAATAAAAAGAATGACAGCAACAACAATAATAATAAACAAAAGCGGAATTGAAAAGATAAACTTAAATTTTCCGGCAAACATCTTAAGAATTGAAACTCGAATTCCAATACGTGAAAGTGAATTTAAAACACTACTTAATCTTTTCCTGCTATTCGTCTTGTCTGTTAGTATCAAGATATTAAAATGTTATGAAATTTAACTGTGATACAATTATGACTTTATTCATTTTTTTGTGGTTCACTTAGTCCTTTAAGTCATCTTTAAGTAACGTTATTTCAAACGGACGAATAAACCGAAATCAGTTGTATTTTTTGATATATAGTATGATGTGTTCAAAAGATTTACTTTGCACAGATTCATGTATTTTTTAAGCCTCTTATAGCACGAGACTCGCTTCAATACCGTTCATTTACTTAGTGTGTCATTTGCAAATAATGATCATAGTATTCAGAAGTTGTGTACCTTATTTGATGTAATTCAGAGTATAAGATAAAATAAAACGAATTTTGCTTTTCCTTTTGCTTCTGAAGAAAAAAAAGGTACAACTTGTTTTTGTCCATTCTTTATCTTGCATGAAAATAACTACGTCCTATATATTTTGTTTATTTCCATTATATATTTTGCAGTTATATGGTTGTGATTATTCCCAAAAACAGGTGTACTGAAGCTAAATGTCTTCACTTTTTTCACAAAATCATTCAGTACTTATTGGTCATTTTTTATCTATCTTATTTATATATATTTTTATTTCTTTTTTTATAACTTTTGAGTATTAACAGTATTTCATCGTCTCATTGACTTTATTGTGTTTCGCTAAAGTGCTCTTGAGTGTTATTTTGCACTTCAATTTTTCATCAACAAGTGCCGTTATAAAATCAAGTTTCTATTTTAAAGTTATCCTGCATTCATTGAACTCTGCTCAGTTGTGCAAAGGCTCACTTATTGTTCAGTGATTCCTCTCCAGTGGTCGAGCGCCTCCCACTTATATATATATATGTATATATATAAGTAGTACTAGGAAGGACAGAACGGATCACTTCATCAATGTGCATAACCCCCCCCCCCCCCCCCCCCCCCGCCACTAACGGTCATAACACCTCCCCCCCTCTTCCCCCGCCACTAACGGTCATAACACCCCCCACCCCACCCCCTAAACTTTCACTTCCCCCCACCCCCACCCCACACTCCTACAGCTCCCTCCCCTCCCCCCCCCTCCCCTTCCCCTCACCCAGGACTAAACAGCTCACCCATGGGTACCCCTCTACCCTTACCAGCAGTCAAAACCGCGCCCTCTCACCCCTTCACCTCCGACTCTGACCTCTCCCCCACCCTCCTCCCTCCTCCCTCTGGGCACAAGCGGTAATGACTTAATTACCATAGAAAGCGCGAGACTTAGTTATTAACCCTAGTTAATGATGTTGTTAATTAAGGAAAGGTTCACAACAGCTAAATATCTGCTCACTTAAGACAGCAGGAGTTAATTGCCTTACAAATTCGATCTATAGGACCATTTTTGGCGGTTAGAAGCATTGGAAAGGACAAATATGAGTGAAAACTACGAATTCTACAGTGTGAGATTTTCGCAATGCAGTAATGCTATCCACTCAAGCAAGGATTAGAACAACAGAGGGGATGTATCATGTTTACTATTGATATCAGAAACTCCAAGAGTAAATAAGGCTGGCATAGAACAGACAATCACCTGCACACTCTAGCATTTAATTCTCTGCTTGGGCGAGTAGGTAATTATCTGCCTATGTGAGATATATCCGTCACCTTGTCTGTCATACCAGCAACGAAAAGGAAAGTTATTCACGAAATACATCTCGTACAATATAAAAAGACCAACTCTCCTGTTCAATCACCAGTATTACCCGAACTGTGAAAGCGCTCACTTTGGCCAAAACCGCTAAATATTGTCCTAACTGCCATAAGAAGTTAACTGAAAATCACCTCTGCCTGCTTTGCACGGGTTGCATTCAACACATTCCCTCTGCGAGGCTACGTCATTCAAGGTAAGAATTACAACCATACCCCCCAGAATTATCAGAAAACACCTGTCTGTTATTTATTTATTTATTTTTTTATTTTTTTATTTATTTTTTTTTGACTGTTGCAAAAATAAAATTTATGATTGTCTCTTTAACAGGTGGTACAGGGAAGGTGTCCAAAGGTGTCAAGATCCTTCCACAACAATCCTCCTTGCAAGGTGAGTACTTACACTAGAATTTATGCAGTATCCAATGTCATATGAAATGCCCAAGTGTAAATAATATCGCATCGGTTTCGTTACAATGTGTATATTATTCATTGCAGGGGATAACAACAGCGCTTACTTTGAAGAGTCTGGTCCCTCTCGCTCAACTCCCGTCTCACCGCAACCCGGCCGGGCCCTCCCACCGTCTTTCTCCATTCCCGCAACCCGGCAAACATTTGGAAAACAGTGATGTAGAAACTAGTAGTGATGAAGAATTGCAACCCTCACACCCGCACCAAGAATTTACTAGTTCTCGAGCAAATAAAAAAAACAGGTGATAGTGATATTGAAATTAATAGTGAGGATGAAGATGGTGATGATGGCGATTTGTTTTTAGAACGGAACTGCAGTAAGATTGGGTTTTAGCCTTCCCAACCAAGATCAAACATGTCCTCATGAATATTTGCATAGAAATGAAATTATTTCAGCGATATTCTTCAAACATACCGTCTTTCTCTCGAACATCCACCCCCGGGTAAAGGCATACACAAATTTTACCATTACTCTGTCTAAGACCAATTTTGCCACGGTGCTGTTAGAGAAAGTGAAAAACATAACCCTGTGTAGTTACATCATCACCAGCGACAACGACAGCAGGAAAAGAGTGCGAGGGTGGGCCAAGGAAGCGGAAGCCAAATTGGAAGAATGGCTCACAGAAGAAGGGAGCGGTTTAGACCTGGACGCGATTAACAGCCATGAAATTACAGCAGGTCAGATTCGTGTTCCTGAAGTTATTGGAAATTATATCGCATATCCTAAAGGAGCACGCGGAGGAAACTTCATTTTCAACCCCAGAGGAAATGTTGATTGCGTCATACGCTCTCTGGCAGCTGGAAAACTGCTGGTCGCCGGGAAAAAAAGAAAAAACCTCGCTAGAGATGTCAACTCACCGGCTAAATGCTCGCAAATAATCCGCTATGACATTCAAAAACTCCCTACCGCATGGGAAAATCTTCGAGAACTGGAGAAAGACAACAATCTTTCACTGCATGTTTATGCTCTCCAGAAATCACCCTTCGCACAGGAAAACAACAAATATTACATATCACAGGTTAGAAAAGGAATCGAAAACGGTCAGAAACGAGACCGACTTCATCTTCATCTTCTGCTACAAAATGAGCATGCCTGTCTCATTACAGACTTTAATAAGTTTGTAAATGCATTTACAAGACGAGGCCGGGACGACCGCGGTTGTTTTTGTCGAACATGTTTTTCTTCATTCCCGCACCAGGCAGCGGCAGAAATTCATATGTCAGGATGTGATGAGGCGGTTAAGATAACATACCCACCTCAAGGCAGCAAGCTCTCATTCAAAAACTTTGGGAAAGCTTATAGTCCCTCACATATTTGTGTATATGATTTTGAAGCTTACATGTTCAAAAACAATTCCGGTGGAAGAGACATAGTGCACCACAAGGCATTTGCTTATGGTTATATCATTATCGACAGAAGAGGTGATATTGTGGATAGTGGCATATATCAAGGTATCGATGCTGCTACTCACTTTGTGGATAACCTATCAGCCAAATGGGCGGATATTTCAAAAAACATGCCAAACTTTGCTCTCCACATGTGTGATGAAGATGAAGATGCATTTCAAAAATCAAAAAAATGCGAGTTGTGTCACCAAGATTTTCCCTCGCCACAGCAAAAGCATCGACATCACGACCATACTAAGCCCTATTTTAATTACATGGGGGCATATTGTGCTCGCTGCAACCTCCAGATGAGGAATCACCGCACAACCATGCCTTGTATAGCACATAACCATTCGTATGACCTTGGTCTGGTTCTAAAGGAAATGCAACGCGACATTGACATAAAAATTCTCGTTAAACAAGGACTTCGCTATCATACAGTGGAACTGAACAACCTAAAATTCCTGGATAGCCTAGCCTTTATGAACGCAGGTTTAAGTTCGCTCGCCAAGACCCACATAGAAAGCAACAGACCATTGCAATACTCAAAACATCTCATACGCCACCTACCGGACAAAGCTCATCCATTGCTCCTAACAGGGAAAGGTATTTCCCATATGAGTATTTGGATAACCTGAACAAGCTTAAAGATACATCCCTTCCCGAAATAGAAAAAACCTATAGTTCCTCTCAGGTGAAACAGCTACTGAAGAATACGCTCACGCTCTCAAAGTATGGGAAGCTGTAGAGTGTCGAACACTAGGGGATTACCTAACTTGTTATTTAAGAACAGATGTGGGTTTACTAGCCGACGTGTTTATCGGGTGGAGATCTAAGCTTGCTGAAAAGCACGAGCTAGATGTGGTTAACTACGTTAGCCTCCCCGGATATGCTTATGATGCATTCTTGAAAATGACAAATACAGTGGCTAATAACCCGCTTGTGAACCCCAGCATTAATGCAGAAAAGGATGTGGGTACATTCATCCTGTATTTAGTCTATATGCTACGGTAATGTCCGAGAAATTGCCATATGGTAATATTCGGAAATTATCATAATGAAAAGATAAAGTTCACAGCAGCGGGTTTAACCAACCGTGATGAAAGCGGTAGTGTTGGTCACTGGATAGCAGCCAATCCGAAGGTTTCCTCGGAAGTAGCAAG
Organism: Penaeus japonicus; assembly: GCF_977035675.1. Taxonomy (NCBI): domain Eukaryota; kingdom Metazoa; phylum Arthropoda; class Malacostraca; order Decapoda; family Penaeidae; genus Penaeus; species Penaeus japonicus. The sequence goes on from NW_028234443.1 coordinate 7,038,585, forward strand.
AAAAACTGACGAGCTGCCCCTCCTAATTCACTACATGGAGATAAGAAAACAAGACCTGTCTCCTTACAACAAACATCTCCTAGCCTCGCAAAACAGACGCCTCCAAGGTGAAAACCAAAAGTTGGTAGCCTCTCATCTTCCTCAGAAAAAATACCTCATTTCCCTGAAGCATCTACAGCTGTTAATTGAGTTAGGGATTGAGTTAGAGCAAGTGCATGAAGTATATGAATACTCCCAACGTGAATATTTATCGCCCTTCATTCACGAAAACATCAAGGCTCGATGGAAAACAACTGATAAAGCCCAACAATTGTGTTTTAAGACGCTCTCCAAAAGCGTCTTTGGCAGGTGTTTGATGAACCCTCTCAAGAGGCTAGAAAAAGCTAGCATGGTATGCAAACCAGCGGCATTTCTGAAGTTACGAAGTCCTCTTTTCAAAAGACTCATCCCCCTGACCCCGAATCCTCAAAGGGTCAGCTCGGATTATTGAAGTCTGAGACAGGGGAAATTCCTATCAAAGAAGCTATATGTCTGAAACCTAAGACATATTCTTTGCTCCTGAACAATGACCAATCATCTTCAGGTACAATGGGAATTTGTTGAGCTGAAAAGAGAAGGCTCAAACACGATAATTTCCGGCGAATTATTCGTCAGAAAGAGGTGCACTACGTCAACCATGTCAGCATCACCAACATAGGCGGGCAAATGTCAACTTTACAAACACAGAAACGTGTGTTGTCGCTGTATGATGATAAACGCTGGTATGTAAATGCCTATGAATCGCTAGCATATGGACACCCCGATATCACACATCAGAAAGCAGAGGAAAGTGAAGAGGAGGAAGAGGATTATGTACCTGATGCAGGCCTCGAGGATGAGGAGGAGGAGGAGACGGGTGAGAGAGAGGTCTAATCAGCTGTAGAGAAAACGAACATATCTCGTGCTTACCCATTTTCCACCCTCTGAGAATCCCACCACCACCAAAGAGGGATTAATAAACAGAAAACATGGTTCCAGAATGAAAAGCAAACAACCACCTCACAAACGCAGGAAGACACATGCGGGAAATCCCTTTATTCTGGAGGAAGCAAACGAGAGCGATGTTTGAATTCATGTAAAAAAATGTATAATTTATTGTATATTTTCTGTGTAAATAATGTGTTATTTTTTTCTAATATTGCATAATAACTAATAAAAGAGGAACATCCTGAAAGGTACACTTCACTTTCATTTCCACCTTTCGCCATGTCACACATAATTGCTCCATACCCTTGCTTTGGAGGTGGCTTGCTGAACCTCTTTGCTCACCCGGCAAGAATAATAATTGCAGGTGTTACCAAGCTTGTTGTTAGTAAAGACATTATAGATCCTACCGAACACAAGACGAATCCGAGTGACCGCATTTTATATATACTGGACGATTGTTTTACAGAAGCGGCCAGCAATGACATAGTGAACAATGCATTTACAAAGGGACGTCACGAAAACATATCGGTCATACTCCTTGTTCAAAATGTATATATGAATGGAAAACCTAGTCGCAACATATCACTAAATACATCTCATTTCATCTTGTTAAAACAGAGAGATATGGGGCAGATCGAATGTTTAGGTAGACAGATATATGGCAAGAGCGAAGCCAGGCGGTTTTTAGAGTTGTATAAAAGGGTTGTCTTTGCAAAGCCTCGAAACTATTTACTCATAGATCTTGGGTGTGATACTCCTGAAAAACTTCAGTTTCGCAATAACATCCTTTGTGAATATTTTCCATATCAGATTGTTTACCAATGGTGATCAACAACAACACAATGTAAGTTCTAAAGGACTTGTATGAGGATTACAAAAAAAAAAACTATGGATTAGGAAGTATACAGTCACTTTTAGATGCTGATAGCATGGTTCTGTGAAAGAACATTACACAATCAGATGTGGAAAAAGTTTTAGCATCACAACGAACATATACCCGACACAAACATACTCGTAAAAAAAATCTCGCGCCGTCAAACCATGGCCACAAGACCTCGCAAAATCTTAACATGTGATCTGGCAGACATACGAAACCTAACACACAAAAACAAAAAAACAATCCTATTTGATGGTATGCGTAGACGTGTTTAGCCGCTACATGCAAGTACGACCGCTAAAAGATAAAAGCAAAACAGGCTCTGCAATCGGTGTTGGATAACGAAGATGCTAAAGGTTTATCTCAGCTATTCACCGATGCCGGTCGGGAATTTATGAATACAGTAGACACCTTACAGCGCAAACAAAATATGCAGTGGTACACAACTCACTCGAAAGAAATAAAGGCAAGCATTGCAAAGAGACATGTTAGAAGAACCTTAACGGAGCGCATCTATAAATAAATGACCTTAAAAAAAAAAAACACTGAAGTACATTGATTTTCTATTGGATATTGTATCATAATACGCGCGCGCCTCATGCGGGTTTGAAAGGTGCTACCCCCTTGCAGGTGCACAGATATTATACACGAGCGCAGTGGCAGCGCCTGTTTCGTCAGATGTACTCTCCTTCCTTAGATGGGACTATAAAAAAAAGAAGATCCACTGTTATCAATCAGAATCTAAAGACAGGGGATACTGTACGCATCGCTGCGCGTTCCCGCAGTGACACGTTTCGCAAGGGTTACGAAATACAAAACACTGAGGAGATTTTCAAAATCAAACGGATTGATCGACGTCAAAGCATAGTCGAAAATAAAAACGGTGAAGAGATACAAGGTTTATTTTACCGCGAGGAACTTGTCCCTGCGGTTATACCAACTTTTTATCCGTATGAGATCTTATCCTCGCGCTGGAACAAATCTAAGAAGAAGAAAGAATATCTTGTTCACTGGATAGGATATCCAGACAAGTTCATATATAACAGCTGATGACATGCAACCATAGACCATGACAAAACAATCCCTTACACCACGCTATGTAGATGTGTTGATGCTATTTTGTTCGCTAAAGCCAAAACACCACTCTGATTTTGTATTACAGCTAGATAAAGAAAAAATAAACTGTATTGCTGGTATTTTCATTTTTTTAAGAAAAATTTAACAGATAGAAATAACATCAAGAAACTAAAGCTATACCGAGAGGCAATTAAATCGGTAATGCTAAAAAAAAAAAAAAAAAAAAAAGCTCTAAAAAAAAAAAAAAAATCCTTTCATCTCGCATTGGAGATAATATTATCTCCGTTCTGCTCCCACTTGCTGTAAATGCGTTCGCCTCTCTCATCTAATTAGAGAAAATGAAAGAGTACTGTCTCGTTCCAAAATTCACGGTTGATCGACATCTAATACCAAAAGTAGAATCCCCATCAATAATGAATACATTGATCAAAAAGACAGGAGGGTTCGCGGGCGGCGGCGGTCGCGTGGGTGGCGAGGGACGAGGAAAAAATGTCCTAGAAATACCCGCGTCTGTGTAAGCAAGAGGATTTCGCGTTCTTATACGAGTTCCTTGAGGAAAAAGAAAGCGCAATGCGATATAATTAATGAGACGATGACAATACCTTTTCCCTCTGTGGTTTTACAAAAACTTAGGAAAACGTCAATAAATAGCGATCACAGTTTATCTGCAAATCCCTCGCTTGAGCACTTGATTGTTTTGTTGTTTTTTTTAAACTTCGCAGCAGGATTATGCAAAATCTGTTCTGGAACATTACCGACAGCAGTCTTTAATAAGATGGGACAATCTAGGACAAATACATTCGCCTTTTTCTGGGCTGAATATACTTGATGCTATCAAGTACATGACGTCATCGTCATCGCCCTCGTTTTCACCTAAAGAAAAAGGATTATTAAAGGTGTTACATAATTTTGCTCCAATACCTCTCGAATATGTGCGCAACCCGGCGGCAAAACGGTTTCTCTCGGAAGGTATGCGTAAAGCAGGTGCGAGATCAAAAGACCCGAATTACATGAAAAGAAAAGCCATACCCACCTTTATACCTACAAATGAAAAGATCCGTTGGAACCCTTATCAATACTCATATCGACAATATAAATCCAGCGATTCTTTCGATCTATAAGACCATTTTTGACTTAGAAGCATTGGAAAGCACAAATATGAGTGAAAACGACGAATTCTACAGTGTGAGATCTTCGGAATACAGCAATGTTACCCACTCAAGCGAGGATGAGAACGACAGAGAGGATGTATCATCTCAAGTGCTTACTGACGAACTTCGAAGAGAGATGGTAAAATTTTATTGCGCTCAGTATAAACATGATATTATTGTGTCCCTATGGGAAACATATAGAACCCTTCTTGGTAGCCAGTCAGAGCAAATTTATCAGCAGGAAGCTGATGAAGCACGTGAGGACCTAACACTTGTTTCCCAAAAAGAAGTAATTCGTGCAATTGGCAAATATCGAAAACTTGCTTGTATTTACAACCAACAATCGATCGGTTTTGAATTGGGATATCGATTAAGTACAAAGCTGCGAAGATAATTATCGCGAATATGGTGTATCGGCAGTTTGGGGGCAGGCAGGAGATAATCATCGCGCATTTGAGGTGCGTCGGGTATGTGGGCGGAGACAGATAATTGACATGACCCAACTCGGGTATAAAGAGAGACGAAGGAAACGAATGAAGACATTAGGTAATCCACCTCAGCCTCGAATATACAGAAAAGATGACGCAAGAAACATCTATGGACGCGAGCTCAGGTGTTAGACGTCAGCTACAATTGGCTAAAATGGAGGGAGAAGAGGAAAGAAAGTTAATACCGTCATCTCCCGAAAACTCGCGCCCAAATCATTTGTATCCTCTTGTTTTAGAAGAGGGTAGCATTCTTCATTCTAAGTTGAGTAGAGATACAGCTGTTTGTGCCATCGCCAATGCCTGTGGAAAGACTGCTTATGCAATCTCTGGTGTATTGGAAAGGGAATATGCACATGCAGATTTTTATAGAACGAGAAGGTACAACACTTTCTAGAGCAATTGTACCTGACCGAACAGCGACCAGAATAATTAGTGTGAAACAGGGTGAGCGAGGGCCTACTGTAATTTACCTTGTGGCTCATTTTGGCTTGGGTAAAGCTCTACAATATAACGATATTGCCATAAGACAGTTAAAGACAAGCAAGGACAAACATTATGTTGCTGGACTGGCCAGTGACACGGTCGATGATCGCTTGAAAATATATGTGTGTCTCAATGTTTTGTTTAACAGGCTTGAAGAGCTGAATATTCGAGAGATTATATTCCCTGTTGAAAATGAAGGCGGCAGCTGTTGTCAAGAATATGTTTCTCTCATTACAAAGCTTTGCCGTGCGGTGTATGTCTATGAAAATACGAACCCTCTTAATGAATCAAAACCCTCTGCTGAGACCTGACAGTGAAAATGACGAGCGAAAGCAGTACGATAATTATGGAATTAGTAGCGGACGATGGTCGTGTGCTACGGCGGAGATAATGAACATTGGTCACCTGAAAATGAAGGAGTGATGAAGCGAATAAGAATGTCGGATGATAATGAATGACATATATCCCATTGTGTATTTGTATGATATATTTTGTGTATTTTTGATCAATAAAACTAGTTTATGTAATCCCTTTATTTTATTATCATCTTTAACTTCCTTATAAAATGTTGAATTAGCAGTGAAGCTCTCAGTCTGTTTCCTGTCTTCACCATGGAAACTGATAATCAATACATATACATTACAAGCAAAATACCTCCCACGGCTTCGAAAATGTTATTCCACCATTAATGTTGGATTCTTCCTTGGATTATGAGGTGGCTTTAGTAAATTTCTTGTACCTCAAATTTTTATAGCAGTTTAGCAGATGATGATAATTTTGCTATTCAGTTTCTCAACATACCTGCTAAATGTTCGCACGCGCTCCAAAGCGGTGTATTTGAAAACGTTAACGTGTGTAATCAGAATCTAAATACACTCCAGCATGATATATTTAAATATGTTCCCAAATTTAATATGCTAGGGAGAACGAAGAGTGCACATTTAGATCTGATAAATCTGATAAACGATGATATTATAAATCAATTTGAGGTGGTGTTCGGAAGGGATGCAGTTAAAAAACATATTCCTAAGGGAAAGTTGTTTACATATGATTGGGATTCAGACCGAATTCATGTTGAAACAGTATTTAGCGATTCAGGAGCGAGCTCAGATGAACGAAGTTATCATGAGATTGGCGTTCGTTTCTCTCGTCGCATGGCTCATATACTAGGGTTTGATGAAAGGAAAACCTATACATTTTATGTTTCTAATGCAGGAAGGACTGTTCAAGAAGAATGGTTGCTTATGCAAAATGATGTAAGCATGAGACCACCGAGAAATGATGGAGGGGTTGATTATATCTATATATTTTCAGATATTGTAGCACCCTGTTGATTTGCCGAATGACATGTTAATATTTTGGATGCTATTGCCTTGAAAGATTCGAGTACGAAGGAACCTACACCTACACTTTATAAACAGCTCTAAAAGAATATAAATTTTATGTTTTTAGTACCCATTGGTAGCGGATGGCATGATATGATGTCAAGGCTGGCATCGGCGTAAACGCGGATGGCATGATATCAGAACAAGATACGCGCTGGCCCCAGCGCGGATGGCACGATGTCCTGCGGTGGTTAGGGACAACGAGGGGACGAGGGAACGCCCTCCTACCGCATATTTTCTCAGGACGCGTCATTTACAGCCGTATTCTATAACGTTTTCTGCGTGTCGTGGCCATGTCATGTTCATGTTATGTCCATGTCGTGTTCATGTAACGAATGCGGTAATCTAGGACGCAAAAGCGCGGCACGTTTGCGTCAACTGCTTCAGGTTTACCAACCGTTCCAAAGCCAACCCACTTATTAACATGTTTCGGATGAATGGCACTGTCCACACGACAAATTCATAAGAGAAACTACAATCATAGGTAGCACTAACATAAGATAATTCAATTTTGGTATGAATCAGTCGTTGTACTTGTTCCTAGTTAAAGAATTGACAACCATTTCACGAACGCGCTGTTGGTCATTCACTCTACGCTCGATCAAAACAAACGAGATGTGAGGGACCGTGTGTTTATGAACAGATCTTCCTTATTTTATCTTTGTATATACTGTACATATATGCGCATTTTTAATATATCATGCATATAGATTTAATGTATACATATTTCATATAATTATATGCTTTAATTTTACGTCCCTGACTACTTTTACCATTCATTTAACTTCACTCTCCTTCGAAAAGTCTGCCAAAAGGTAAACAAACTCAAAATCAGCAGAGAATCCATGTTTTCCTAAAATAGTTTGTAATCCGTGTCTAGGACAATGATGCCTAATATAACCAATGTAGGTATTACTTTTCAAACGTAGTATGCTCATATGAAGTATTGGTAAGAAAAAGTACAGTAAAAATATGATTTTTTTCACTTGTGTAACTATCGTGACAAGCCTACCCCCTTGCCACGGAGTTTCCACGATTGTTCCAATACTTTCCACGCATCTGCCACGAATTTGCCACGCTTTTGCCGCGAACCCGCGCTTCTAGAATAAGAATCGCGGCATGTTCATGTCATGTACACGGCGCGCTTAGGGACTTAGAATATGGCTGTTACTACCTCGTTTCTGGTTTACTTTACGTGACCTTCCGATTGTCCCCGCAAGTACGAAGTGACGTAGGACCTTATTACCCTTTTATATATATATATATATATATATATATATGAGTGTTAGTGTATACGTGTGTGTATGCGAGTGTGTGTGTGTGTGTGTGATTGCGTGCGTGCGTGAGTGCGCACATCCTCTTTCTCTCTCTCTCTCTCTCTCTTTCCATGTATGTACGTAGGCGTGTGAGTGTCCGTGTGTGTGTGTGTGTGTGTGTACATCCTCTCTCTCTCTCTCTCTCTCTCTCTCTCTCTCTCTCTCTCTCTCTCTCTCTCTCTCTCTCTCTCTCTCTCTCTCTCTCTCGCTGTTTATCGCATTCTCTCTCTCTCCCTTTTTATCGCTCTCTCTCTCTCTCGCTTTCTCTCTCTCTCTCTCTCTCTCTCTTCCCCCTCCTTCCCTCCCTCCCTCTCTCCTTCCCTCCCTCCCTCCCTCCCTCTCTCCCTCTCTCCCTCTCTCCCTCCCTCCCTCCCTCCCTCCATCTTCCCTCCCTCTCCCCTCAAATTTACCGCGCTGTAGTGACGTCATATCCATTTACCCCATTCCCTGTTCTAAAGTCACCCCATATTACGTGATTGGTTGGAATGTCACGCCACATATTGTATTGAGTGCTGATTGGCTACAGTTTCTGAATAAAAACCCCGTCTGATTTTGGTAGACCACACAACAAACATGGAAGCCACTCCAGGTAGGTCAAGGTAATCTTTTTTTGTCATGCCATATGTTGTACTGAGTTATCATTGACAAGAATTCTGAAAACAAAGCCCAGATCTCAACTCCATTCCAGGTACTTCAACAGATTCATTTTTTGACTTCTCTGATGAGGAGGTAGAAGACGTAGTTGAAGACTATGTCCCTCTCTCACGCCGAGAAAGAAATGAAGACCCTGACACTGACTGTGATTCGTCCGATGACGAAATCGATTTCGTGGACATTCACAACAGCAGCATAGACTCTGACGAGCCATTGTCGGTCTATGCTGCCAGAGTTCATGAACGTAATTCTCCAGGTACGTGCAGCTGCACAGTCGTGGTATTGTGTCCGATGAGCCGTTATCGGGCTTTTCTAATTTCATGCTTTTTCGAAATTCACCAGGCAGTGCAGGGTTTCGGTGGCGTAGAAAAGAAAACGTCCCGAGAAAATTCGGCTTTACGGCGACATCGGGTTTGAGGGCAAACCTCGATGCCTCATCGTCGCCACACGAATTTTTGAAGATTTTTTTCAATGACGAGATGATGAACATCATCGTCGAAGAAACTAACAAGTAAGTTCCCATCCTCATCATTTTGAAAAAAATGATACAAAAATTCAACCTGTTCTGAATAGATAGTCAAGCTATAACTCCATTGAATGTTTTATCCTCCATTACAGGTACGCCGATTCACATCCAAACATGGTGAAGGGCCATGAACGAAGGTGGATGCCTTTGACAGTCCCTGAACTGCAAATATGGATCGCTCTGCGGATAATGATGGGGATATCGCCGAAGCCGCGCCAGGCTCAGTACTGGTCGAAGGATGACCTGCACGAGTCCCCAATTTTTTCCTAAGCACATGCCCAGAGACAGGTTTGACCAAATATCCACTTCACTTCATTTTGCAGATAATGCTTTTCAAGATGGAACCAACAGGCTGTGGAAGCTTGGACGAATAGTCCAACTTCTGCAGAAAAACTGTCTAGAGGCGTACACACCACCACAGTGCATTGCAGTCGACGAAAGCCTGTGGAAGTTTAGGGGCCGCCTAAGCTTCGTGACATATAATCCGAGTAAGCGAGCTAGGTTTGGCCTCAAGATTTATAAGCTGTTTGTGTCATCAGGCCCGACATGTGGGTACACATGTTCTTTCCGGTTTTATACCTGCCAAGATAGGGGTAACATGCCGGCCTCACACAAAGTTGTCTCCGACCTAATGGAGGCAGCAGATGTACTAGTTAAAGGTTACACGCTATATGTGGATAACTGGTACACATCTCCCACGTTATTCCATTGGCTGCAGGGCAGAAAAACTAATGCCTGTGGTACAGTGAGGCCTAATAGGAAATGGATGCCAAAAGACTTCACCAAGTTGAAGCTAAATGAAGTAGATCATAGAAGCACACCCACGGGAATGCTCTGTCTGAAGTGGGTTGATAAAAAAAAAACCCTCCATGTATTATCAACAATGCATAACTCAGAAATGGTGCAAATCGATAGATTGAACAGACATGGGCAGAATGTAATAAAACCTAGGGCAATTATAGATTATAACGAGGGGATGAAGGGTGTAGATGTGGGTGACCAGCTGGCTGCCTCATATCCTGCAGCAAGGAGGAGCCTCAAGTGGTACAAGAAGGTATTCTTCTACCTTTTCGATTTGGCAATGACAAATGCCTTTACCTTGTACCGAGAAGTTGGCAGCCAAAACCTACAACAGCTGGCATTCCGGGAGGAGGTGGTCAGGGGCCTTCTCCGGGAATATCTGCCCGAGGCACCCAAGTACAGCGGAAGGGGAAGGCCATCCGTAACTAATTCTGCACTTAGATTGCAGGGCAGAAACCCCCACGTCATCAGAGAGATTGATGGAAGGATGGCAAAAGAAAAATGACTAAGGCAGAGTGCCTCATTTGTAAAGTTCCTCTATGTGTTTTTACCTGTTTTGAACACTATCACAATAAGGTAAATTATTAGAGGGTATGTAATGTATATATTGTAAATAGTTATTTTACATGTAATACATGTATATGCTTCACTCCCTTTTTTATTCCCCACATGTAATTCCAAGAAACATAACCTCACATACATATAGAATATGCTATGACATTGGTAAAATAAAACAATTTCCGATTGTCAAGCCATTTTTATCGTTTCTGAAAAAAAAGAAAAAAAAAATCAAATCCACTTTTTTATTTGCTATCGAACAATGTTACGTAGATTCATGGGAATAATTACACCATAAAAGAGCTAATGTAAAGAGTTATGAATTATTTTATTGCATTATCGAACTGTTTACGTCTTCTAAAGACTTCCTATACGAGTCTAAAATAATGGAAAAATGTGTTATTTTCAAGCCTCCCCAGTTTTCCAACAAAAGGCGAAACCGATGTCAAACTGCCTCGAGCGCGGCCTCCCACACCGCCCGAGCGTAATGTAAATACCGTACGGACATCCGGGCCATATATGGTGACATTGGCATATATAAAACTTACGATCATTATTGAAGAGGAGCGGGATTGTTGTCTTTTCTTGGTAACATAGGCAAAAGGTTAATTCCTTTTGTTTTTAAAACTTGTTAAGCCTGCGATTCTCGATTTTGGTTCGGGTTTTATTGACGATATGAGGGAAGGAAAAAATAGCTCGAGATCTTCTATGAAAAAAAGAGGACTAGAAGTTGTTAAACAGTTAGGCGCTAGAGCAATGAGAGGTGGTGGTCATAGAAAACGAAAGAACATCAAAAAAAATTAAGATTCGCCCTAGTTGTTCGAGCTATAAAAAAAATGTATTTTCCCTTGCGTAGTCAGTTATAGCCTTGCCTTGCCGCTGTGTGTAATAAACAGCTAGGGAAGTATTATTGCTGACAACCATGAATCAGTATAAAACACCGTTATCATCTTATGTTGCCGGGGTGAGCAATATATTCCCTCGGTCAAATAAATTGCGTATGGTTGAATCGAGGATTGAGGAAAAGTCTGAAGTAGATGTACTACCATTTAATGCGGGAATAAATGGATCTATTACAGATAATTACGCAGAGTTTAGATGACCATCTGGACAGAATTGTTATGTAGACATGTCTTGTCTGGTTTTAGAGATTAAAGGCAGCCTGAGGAAAGAGGACGGCAATTTGTTAGGTTGTGACGACCACGAGGTGTTATGTAACACTACTATGCACTCGCTAATCAAATCTGTATCTGTGTATTTTAACGGTCAGCAGGTGGAACAAAACCCTTTGTATAATTTTCCATCCTATATACGATTAGAAACGAACATGTCACCATCATTGAAAGGAACATTGGGAAGAAAACATGTACTATTATGACGCATCTGACATACCGAGAAACTATACAGACAGTTATTTTACAAACTCTAGCGCAAAAGAGAAAAAACGTAATGAACGATGTAAAGACTCGAGGATTTCATTTCATGGCACCGTTATTGTTGGATGTAGCAACAATGGATATGTATCTTTTTGGATAATGTATCTATGAGAGTATGGCTCGAATTTGCAACAGATAAATTTGTTATCAACACAACACCGAAAGCTTCAGAACTGAATCCGGGGGTGAAGATAGACACTTGTAAATTGCATTTAACTGCACTCAAGCCTAGAGATTCAGCGAGAGAGGCTCTTAACAAATCATTATATCATGGACCTCTCAGTTATATATTTAATAAAACGCTTTATAAAACATATGTAATGGCGAGTCATCAAACTCAACTCGCTATCGATATGCCGTGGGGATCAACTATTCCCGAAAAGTTATCCCTCTTTATGGTTGATATGAAGTCCTATGCAGGCGATTACACAATGAATCCTCTACACTTTGGATATAATCATTTGAGTAAACTATCTGTTACAGTAAATAACATTTCTGCGTATAATATAAGCACGAGTTTTCCTACCTATTGTTCAGACTTGTAGAGAAACAACATTCAATTGATAGAGATGGTTTTGTTAATAGCAAGATGATTGCTGTTAAGGATTTACAATCGGATAAAACTACAGAATGCAATAGCCATTGAAAATTCTGGAAGCCTCAGGATCGGCATTGAATTATCGCAGTCGGATGATTCAAATATTGTTCTATTCTTGGTAAGAGATACACAAGGTGTGATTTATGTTGATGGCGATCGCAGGGTGGTTACAGACACTCGGGCATAATGAACTGTTACGAGGTAAAGGATATTTGTTTACAATTTCTCAGGAAAGACTATGTATTGCGGGGATGCTTTGTGGCAGATCAACTGCCTGTTAGAAAAAATCGTAAAACTTATCATTATTTTTTGTGGTTAAAATCCTTACATCCCGTCAAAAACCGTCAATAATGGGACATTACGTATCAATTGTTAATGGAAAATATAATATTGCTACTTTGATTCCTAGGGAATACAACCACATATCTATTCTCCCTGGTTGCAGGCATTTATCGATCAATATCGCGAAAAGCACTTCCTTAACATTAGCAAACATTTGCAAAGCATCGATGGCTTAACCTGCGATGCATATGTAATTTTCGTGATGTATCACATAAATTTGCGTGGGATAGAGTATATTACCCACATTTTACTCTTTTTTTTCAAAAAGCGATTTTAGATATAATGACAAGAAGGTTTTAAGTTTTTGCATAGGAATTTTACAATTCTTCGATGTCAGCGATTATTTTGCAATCGCTCTCAAAGCAAAAGAGAGTGTAAAAAATTATTTTGCGAGCAAAATAATTGACAGCCAGCCTCCCCTCCCCTCCCCATCCCACTCCTGGTGGTGAGGGATTGGCTAGACCGCACATGAGGTCCTATAATTATATGTTTTTTTCAACTATAAAAGACGACTCTCAAAGTCTGTGCTTGGCATACTGTCTTCAGCTGTTAACCTTGAAAATGGACTCTATCATTGGTTATATTGTTTGCAAAAGTAAGTTATTTCTGCTTATTGTAACTTGGTAAAATAAGTTTTAATGAGTTATAATTGTGTAATGTTTTTCCGGTATTTCGTTCAAGTATCTTCAGTTTAGAGGGTTAATAATTGATGTTTCTTATTTCTCAGCTCTAGGTATGGGCAAGAAGCCTTGCTTGCTTAATATGTGCGGTTCTGCTGAGCTGTTGCTTGTTGGTAAAGGTATGTTAATAATCTATATTGTTATCTGTCTTAAACCTGTGCAGGAGTGTTCATTTGATTTGATTTTTTGTCTTATACGAAAAGTTAAAGTAGGTTTATTTCTTTTCAGCCTATGACTCGAACAGCGACCTATATATAATTAACTGGCAGGGTGTGAGTGAACAACTTTAGAAGAGGAGAAGGGAGTGCGACCCTCATCCTTCATTGCCTGAGAGGGAAGATCCGAAGCAAAACCCTAACGATGGTGCGACCTCTCCCTTGGAACTTGGTAATCACCCTACTCCGTCGTATATATATATATATATATATTCCTCGGTTGATGCAAATTTATCACTCGCACCTGCTTATGCACCGCGTTCCCCTGTGCATGACCTTGAAGAGTCTAAGGGGTCTGTAACACCTTTTATACTATCTATGACGTTGAAATTAGAACGGAGTTTCCGATATCAATAGTAAACATAGTGAAGACATCATCTGATATATGCATAATAGATCTTACTACTGATGAGTAAGATTATCAGCCGTATTCTAAGTCCCTAAGCGTGCCGTGTACATGACATGAACATGCCGCGTTTATTATTCTAGAAGCGCGGGTTCGTGTCAAAAGCGTGGAAAGTATTGGAACAATCGTGGAAACTCCGTGACAAGGTTACGATAGTTACACGGGTGAAATAAAAAAAAATACATTTTTACTGTACTTTTTCTTACCAATACTTCATATGAGCATACTACGTTTGGAAAGTAATATCTATATTGGATATATTAGGCATCATTGTCCTAGACTTGGATTACAAACCCTTTTAGGAAAACAAGGATTCTCTGCTGATTTTGAGTTTGTTTACCATAGAATTGATACCCATTGGTCTGATAGCTATTTAAATACAAGAACCCAATCGGTAAAAATTAATGAAAATATATCATCAGCACAACCAGTTTATTTCGGTGTTCCACAAGGATCTATATTAGGCCCGATCCTATTCACAATTTTCATTAATGATTTATCAACCATAGTCCATAACTGCCATCTAATACAGTACGCTGATGATTCTCAATTTCTCCACAGTGACTCAGTGAACAACTTAGAGGCATTGATAAGAAACACACAAGACACACTTGTTAAAGCAAAACGATATTTTGATAACAATGGTCTTAAAATAAATCCACAAAAAACGCAATGTATCTTCATAGGTAGTCGGCAAAATTTAGCTAAAATTCCCATAGACACAACCATAGATTTCGAAGGCTACCAAATTAAACCAAGCACTTCAGTAAAAAATCTAGGAGTACATTTTGACAGATATATGACGTTTGAATCCCATGTTGATAATATACATAGAAAGGTAATGGGAACATTAATATATCTTAATCATATAAAAGATCAAATTCCTACAGAAACAAGAATCATGGTTGTTCAAACTCTAGCACTAAGCATCATTAATTATTGTTTAAATATTTGGGGCTCTACTAACAAAACCCTAATGCAGAAAGCACAAAGACTACAAAACTTTGCTGCAAGAGTTGCATTGGGTAATGTTAGAAAGTTCGATCACATCACCCTACACATTATTCAACTTAAATGGTTAAAAATTCAAGCCAAATGCAGTTATGATACATGTGTTTTTATTCATAAAATCATCCATGGGAATTATCCACAATGGATCCTGCCTTTACAAACTGCGGGGAACACCTCAGGTGTTCGAACTCGACAAGTAAATTCTCTATATGTCAAGAGATCACACACAGAAATAGGGACACGACAAATGCTAATACGTGGACCCATGGCCTGGAACCTACTACCTCACAATATTAAAGACATTACCAACCTAAATAAATTCAAAACAAAATTAAAAGAACATTTCCTAAATTGTCAGTTGTGACATCAAATTAAACAGATGTATTGTATATATGTATTAAGAATAACCATTGTAATTTATGGAATAAAGTTTTTTGAATTTGAATTCTCGAAGGAGAGTGAACTTAAATGAATGATAAAAGTTGGCAGGAATGTAAAGTTAAAGTATATAATTATATGAAATATGTATACATTAAATCTATATGTATGATATATTAAAGATACGCATATATGTAGAGTATATACAGAGACAAAATAAGGAAGATCTATTCATAAACACACGATCCCTCTCATCCCGTTTGTTTTGACGGAGCGTAGAGTGAATTACCAACGGCGCGTTCGTGAAATGGTTGTCAATTCTTTAACTAGGGACAAGTACAACGACTGATTCATACCAAAATTGTACTATCTTTTGTTAGTGCTACTTATGATTGTAGTTTCTCTTACGAATTTGTCGTTTGGACAGTGCCATTCATCTGAAACATGTTAACTTTGGAACGGTTGGTAAACCTAAAGCAGCTGACACAAACGTGCCACGCTTTTGCGTCCTAGATTACTGCATTCGTGATATGAACACGACATTGACGCAACATGAACATGACATGGCCACGACACTCAGACAACGTCCAAGAATACGCTGTATGAATCAGGATCAAACAAATTTTATAGGAAAATTTAATAAAAATATAATGAAAATATGTGTTTTTTCCTAATCCTCACACTTTGTAAGGTAATTAACTCCTGCTGTCTCAAGTGAGCAGATTATTAGCTGGTGTGAACCTTTCCTTAATTAATAACATCATTAACTAGGGTTAATAACTAAGTATCGCGCTTTCTATGGTAATTAAGTTATTACCGCTTGTGCCCAGAGGGAGGAAGGTGGGGGAGATGTAAGAGTCGGAGGTGAAGGGGTGAGAGGGAGCGGTTGTTTTGACCACTGGTAGGGGTAGAGGGGTACCCATGGGTGAGCTGTTTAGTCCTGGGTGAGGGGAAGGGGAGGGGAGGGGGGGGGAGAGGTCAGAGGCTGAGGTGAAGGGGAGGGGGGGATAAAGGAGGGAGCTGTAGGAGTGTAGGGGGAAGGGGGAGGGAAGTGAAAGTTTAGGGGGGTGGGGTGGAGGGGTTATGACCGTTAGTGGCGGGGGAGGTGGTGTTATGACCGTTAGTGACGGGGGGGGGGGGGGGGGGGGTTGTTATGCACGTTGATGAGGTGATCCGTTCTGTCCTTCCTAGTACTACTTATATATATATATATATATATATATATATATATATATATATATATATATATATGCAAATGTATATGAATGTGTGTATATTATATACATGAATACATATATAAGTATATATATATATATATATATATATATATATATTGTATATATATATATATATATATATTGTATATATATATATATATATATATATATTTTGTATATATATATATATATATATATATATATATATATATATATCTTCTATATATATATATATATATTGTATATATATATATATTTTGTATATATATATATATATATATATATATATATTGTATATATATATATATATATATATATATATATATTGTATATATATATAGATAGATATATATATATTGTATATATATATATATATATATATATATATATATATTGTATATATATATAGATAGATATATATATACATGTATGTACACATACATACACACATACATACACACAGGGAGGTAAAATGTATGTATGTATATCACTTATACACACAAACATATACATACAGCATATATTAGTGTACTACCAAAGTTGTGTGTCATTTTGTACTTACGAAATCAACAAAATCTCTACTCTGGTGGACCAAATTCAGTGCAGAAGTTATTAGAGCAATTCCGTTTAAAATTCAGCGAGAGTCGAATCTGCAATTACGGAAACAGATCATGAGACAGAGTGAAGTTAAACGAGGTCTCAGAGAGTAATCCTATATAATCAAGTCGATGGTTCATTTTCCATGTTGGTTAATCAAGTCGATGGTTTAGTTTCCATGTTATTGCTTGCTAATATAACAACCTGTGAACACTAGGTTATCACGTTACATGTTAATATCGAGGTTTTACTGAAACTGTGTCCGTTAGACTATGAAATTATTAAGAAAATCGATAGTGGTTTAGAGAGAGACAGTTAAAATTGGTAAAGTGGTTCTAATAATTATTATCACCAATATCAAAACATCTAAAAATAATATTTTCTCGAAGAAATGTTAATTTTCGCCTTATAAACAAACTTGTCGACCACGTATAGTGCACAAACCAAAGAAATAATAAAACAAACCTATTGTTACTACTATTCATGAGAGCATTTTCCCATTATCCAAACGCCAAAAGATAAACAACATGCTAGGATCTGTTTTGCTTGCCATATACCTCAAAAATATGCTTTTAGAAACTATACCAGTCAGGATAAACAACATGTTAGGATCTGTTTTGCTTGCCATATATCTCAAAAATATGTTTTTAGAAACTATACCAGTCAGTATTTGTGATCCATATACAGCACATCCCACTAAAAATACATCCGCAACTGCCAATTATCCGCCTTATGTCGTTTCGAGAGGCTGATGGCGAGGAATAACAACAGAAGCTTTCCGTTAATACTCCATCGAGTCGGAGATCGGAAGGTAAAAGTTTAAAGGGTGTTCGTACTATGATTAGCTTCTGTCCATCTTTCATTTCAATTTCTTCTGAGTTAATTAAATGATTTAATTAACGCTGAGATCAGTTCACCTTTAGGGTTTTGTAAACGTATAATCCTGGAGTGGACAAGCGTTATTATTTACCGTAAAGAATGATAAATAGTGTAATTACATTATAAGGAAATTATGATTAATAATGACCGAAAAAAACACAAAACAGATCTCATTTTTCAATAAACTTATCTGTACGTATAGTATAGTGTTCTGCACATCACCAGGATTAATAAGGGCAATAGGATTATAAGGAAAGTGTAGTTACAGCGAAGGTTGAGCGTTGGATTCCCCGATTCGGAAAATGGTTGATTTTAGAAAAGGCATCCAGTGAGGGAATGACATTATTCACAAGAAGATAGCACCAAGGGCATATTTGTGTGTGTATATATGTTTTTATGTGTATATATATACATATATACGTATGTATTTATAATATATTCATATGTATTTATGTATATTTATCTATCTATCTATCTATATAAATGATAATCATTATCCTTATCCTTATGCTCGATAATATTGTGGATGAAAGAAGTATGAAAGAATCACATAATGTTTCCAGGGAATTTGCGCCAATGTATTAAAAGAAAAAAAAAAAGAAAAAAAAAAACGTTAATTGGTTATTATGCATGGTAAACCTTTCGTCTTTGGCCACCTTGTGCACTCAAAAAAAGAATAATAAGAATAAGAAAAAAAAAAAGGAGCAGATGAGTTTGAAAACATGATAATTGGTTGTGGGGAATCTGTAAAGTTACATGACAGTCACCGAGTTTTGATTGCCTGCAAACGTGTTTTTTTATATATATTTTCTTATCAATTATTTTAACACAAGGTAAATTTTTATCTTTATTTTATTCTTTAATACAAGGTAAAAAAAAAACGCATTTTGGGTGACGATGTACGATACGGAGATGCATCTTATGTATATCTTTGTTTCATACTTTATTTACTTTGCTGATAATGCTCTAAGTGGTAATCTTTTACTTTTTTTTTTTTTTTTTTTTTTTTTTAGGTCATCTCAGGTCACTAATAGGGATAAAATGCCATTGCAATTGTTAATCCTCTAAGCGGCTTTCGGCGTTAATCTTTTTTTCTCATAAAAAAAGAAAAAATATATATATAATAACAATGCATTCCCAGAAAAAAAGCCCTTTCTGAAGGGGAATGGGCGGGGGGGAGGGGTAGGGGGGATATAGGTATTATTAAGGCAATCCAACTCAACGTCACTTAGATAGGCCTACGAGGCTTAAGTGTCAAAGCCACCTAGTCAGTCGTCTGTCGACACTTCTCATCCATTATGTAAGGGAAGTGTAAGGGAGGAAGGAAGTGGTTAGCTCGACATGCTGGTGAGAGGTACCGCATCGCCTCTTCAGTGTTTCTCCACTTTTCCCAATAATCTTTCATTCGTTTCTTTGTATCCTCCTTCTACATAGCCGTATTAATTTGGCGTTTATTCCCCCCACCACCCCCTGAAAAAAAGACAATGAAAACGTACTCAAAAACAGTAAAAGAAGAAAAAAAAGTACGCGTGCATTCTCTATCTCTCTCTCTCTCATCCTCTCTTTCTCTCTCTCTCTCTCTCTCTCTCTCTCTCTCTCTCTCTCTCTCTCTCTCTCTCTCTCTCTCTCTCTCTCTCTCTCTCTCTCCCCCCCCCCCTCCCTCTCTCTCTCTCTCAGTCTCTCAATAATGGATCAATTCTGTCAGGTGTGGAAGCCGTATTTCGAACAGCAATCCCGTGAAATCCATCGGTCAGTAACATCAACAGACAAAATCAAAAAGAAAAAATCCGGAAAAAAGTTTACAGACGAAAATATGCGAAGATGATTGAAAACACTTAATCAGCTGTGGCGCGCGTAAGGCCAGCGCCGAGTAACGTAACACATCCACCTACCTTAGCCTTCAGAGTTCACATGGAGATTTTTCGATAAATCAGATTTGTTTGCCTATATCACTGACTTTCCACCTTAATTGTTGATAGGACTAGTGATAAGCGTTTTGCAGTTGATTCTTCAGTCCTGTGTGGCAGTCGGATCGGCACGAAGGAAACGGTAAAGATAGTAAAATTAAGAGAACCAAGTAAGGGGTATAAAGTAGGCTCCGGAATATGTAAGTAAAAGTAATTTCACTCTGGGGATAATGCCCCCCCCCCTCAAAAAAATAGATAAATAAATAATAAGAAGAAAGAATGAAGGGATAAAGATATATCTACCAAAATCGTAATGCTGAACTCTGCACATCTAACTAAATATTCTTGAAAATCTATGAAAAATTGTTATTGTAGATCAAGAATATATACCAATGATTAGCACTAATCACTAATGTACTTATTCTTTATTATCAACGTTATCATTCTATTAACCTTGGTACCATCGTTACAATCCTTATTTCCATAATTATAATAATTACTTGTTATTTATAATTGCTTTCTAAATATATCAATATTTCCCGAGGGAATTCTTATTTAAACATGGATTATGATTAAAACCTGATTTAATTCTTGACCTCGACGTCAATAAATCCTGAAGTGAGTTTTAGCATCAAGACACAAGGGAAGTCTAGACCACAGACAAACATCCATTCACTTGATATTGAAGACTTTGACACATATCCATCAGAGAGGAAAAAAAAAGGAAAGTTGTGGTGCATTGTCACAGTGTCTCTCTCGAATACATTTCATTGGATAAAACTTTGTCCTAAAAGAGGTTAGGATCTTTAATCATACCACTAAATAAATGTATAATAATATTTTCATTTCGAATTCATTCCTTTCGGAGATGTGTTAAATTTCATGTTATTATAAAGGTATCAAAATGCGTCTGAAAAATATAATTTGAGCACTTATATTAGAAAATGTAGTATCTGTACTTTCATGAAGTATATCTTATCAGCTTCCTATCTATCTACCTGTGTGTGTGTGTGTGTGTGTGTGTGTGTGTGTGTGTGTGTGTGTGTATGTGTGTGTGTGTAAATCGAGGCATATAAGTAAACATATTTAAAGTTACATCACAAACACTAACAATTTTGAACTATCAGTTGTCATTATTCTTAAGGTAATCATTTTTAGGTAATGCATTACTGGAACGTTATCTAATTATCATTGATCTTAGGTAATGCAAATATCAATCATTTATATGTTATTTACTCTATATAATTGTGGCCAATGTCATATTATTATTGCTGTATCTTTTTTTCATACAACAGCCTGTCTTAGTACGTGTTTCAGTGACTGTAACGGATAATACAAATTTTACATAAAATCCTCTCCAGAAACATTGGTGAATATCGAAATCACGCATTGATGGGAAAATGTAGTGGCGAGGGGGCGGGGCCAATTTCGCCAGACTTCGTGCCGGTGAGTATAGCTAGGAGTATGACTTTTAACATCTGTGTTTTTTTGTTTCCTAGAGAAATATCTCTCCCTTGAAATCCCCAAGTTTCACACTTAGCATAGGATAGGAGGAATATGTATCTTTTAATGCACAACTGTGTATTTGACAGAATAGTAACTCAGGACTCAATTTGAAATGGAAAGTCAGATGTTGTGATTCCGTCTCTGTACAACTAATTTACGGAACTCCTGAATGAATAGTGTATACAACTTCGTGGAAATACATACGGCATGGCGGAATGTGTGTGTGTGTATATATATATATATATATATATATATATATATATATATATATATATATAGAGAGAGAGAGAGAGAGAGAGAGAGAGAGAGAGAGAGAGAGAGAGAGAGAGAGACAGAGAGAGAGAGAGAGACAGACGAAGAGAGAAGGCAAGGGGAGATAAAGAGAGAAGGCAAGGGGAGATATAGATATGCAAAGACATGAGAGAAATAGGGGGCGTGGTAGAGATAGACAAACATATATGATAAATAGGGAGTATATGAGGAAGAGCATTGGAGGAAAGAGCGAAGCAATAAATTTGCATACATAGCCTTTATGTTGTCAGGTTAATATTATGTAGATTGTCATATTAAATGCACCAATAACTTACCTCGCATTGTAAATACATTTATGTAAACGATTTAGGAAGTTGTTATAAAAGAGAACCGAATTTACTTTATCCAGCAAAGGGAATTAGGTTATGAATGAATCAAAGTGATATGCATGTTGATTCGTTGCAACGCAGGGAGACATTTTTCTTCCTGGAACCTTCTATGTTTCTATTGAAATTGCACATTCATCATTGATGGGGAGGCATATCATGTGTCCGTAATACAATGCATATCATTATTATCGTTAAACATTCTCTGTCTATCTCATATATATATATATATATATATATATATATATATATATATATATATATATATATATATATATATATGTATATATATATATATATATATATATATATATTATACATATATATATATTATACACATATGTACTCTCTTTCAATAGTTCCGTTTAATTCCACATACTATTACTATTGTCGGCTTTATGCGATGAACCTTATATGTGATGTATCTGCATACAAAAAAGTAGTTCTGACAATCGCTGGACTAGGGAGGGAGGTGCTCAATCCAATATATGTTAAAGGACGGATTCCTTTAGAAAATAGATAAATAAAAAGAAATTAAAAACAGAAAATGGATTGAAGAAAACCATTAAAAGAGATGAAATGAAAGTGAAATGATTCATGAGGTTTGTAATTCCATTCTTAGTATCACCAATGTAAAGACCAGAACCGCCATCAGGTCGAACACATGCCATATCTTTTAATGATTCTATAATTGCCATCTTTGATTTAAATTATGGAACTTAGATGTACTTTCATAAACCATGTAAATGTCAATAATTTAAAGTGTAGAAGTAGTAGAATGTTTTACATGTTACCCAAAATCCATTTTAAAAAGCCTAGGCCTATCTCCTCTATCTATCTATTTATTTATCTGTCTATCCCCTCACTTCAATTTTACCCAATTCCACCAAGAGCTTTCGAAGTCGTTGGGAATATCTTGAAAGGGAGAAGTCTTGAGGCTAAAGAGACAGATCCAATTGTGTAACAGTGTTAGATTTCCTTTTTTTTCTTCTTTTTTTCTTTTTTTTTCCCGAAGGCAGATAAATCGAGGTCACTGATTTAAACGACACAGAGGGATTCCCAAGAAAGGGTAGTGAAAAAAAAACAGGTCAGGTTAGGTTACAGAATGTGTTTCTCTGAGACCTCCCCATTGTGCTTTGTGTTTGCCTCCTCCTCCCCCCCCCCTCTCTCTCAAACACACACACATGCACACATATAAGCACTCACGCACATATAAGTACTCACGCACATATATAGGCGTGGTCGAGAGAGAGAGAGAGAGAGAGAGAGAGAGAGAGAGAGAGAGAGAGAGAGAGAGAGAGAGAGAGAGAGAGAGAGAGAGAGAGAGAGAGAGAGAGAGAGGGGGGAGGGGGGGAAGGGAAGGAGGGGCATATAGAGAAAGAGAGACATATATCTGGACAAATGTGTTACATGATGCATGCAAACTAATTTCCTAAGTATCATGCATTACCATATTAACTTAATTAACTGCGGGCTTATTTTTTATGCAATGTAATGTTGCATTTGCATTTCCTCTTAATTACGACGACCAGGGGCGCTTCATAATAAATGAATTTAGAGAAATATAAAAGGTTCAGACAGGGGACTCAATATGAAAAGGACAATGAACAGAGAAATTAGATAAAATGGAATTTATAACTGTTGCAATTGAAAGTCAACGGATGATGGGAGTTTCTGTTGATTAGCACTAAATATACGTTGAATATTATTAAAGGAGATGGTAATGGATGTCTGGGTTGGTCTGTAAGCATTTTTTTTATTCATAAGAATTTTTTTCAGAAATGCTGTGATTTATCTCTATATCAATTCCAGTAATCTTAAAAAAAAAGAAAAAAATACGTTGTATGACGTGTGATTTCACCTTTTTCTCATAAAAAACGAATACTAGACAAAATAATTTTGTGAATTTGGAAAACTTAAAAAAGCAAAACTTAACGATGATAAATAGCTATCAACCGTGTTTCTCTGCGAGATAGAGACAAACCCGATGGTGAATAATGTATAAATATTGAATATTATCGTATTTGGCAAAAATAAGAAAGAAAAAAAAATAAAGATAATCAATAATCATCAACCATAATCATTAATAATTAATCATAATAAATAATGATAATTAAATAATAGATTAATCCTAATTAAATAATAAATTAATCATAATCATAATCATCAATCATAATAAAAATAAGAAAAAAAGATAATCAATAATCCTCAACCATATCCCTTTAGCGACATATAGACAAAATCAACAAATCTAGACCAAAACTTCGTAAAAAAAAAGAAAAGAAAAGAAAAAAAAAAAGGCCCTCACCCATTCCTTTTCCAACAACGCTCAACTCAGGTCATGAATAAGACACAGACCAGGTTATAGCCTCAAGGAAGCTTAGCGGGACATTCAAGCTCCTCAAAGGGCAAGGAGGGAGACACTCCGGCCTCAACCCAAGGGCAGCTTTAACGAGGTCTTCTGGCTTGTGGTGATGTCGAGTGTGTGTATGATGGAGGTGGTTCTATAATGGATATGGTTCTATAATGGAGGTGGTTCTTTAATAGGGATGACACTATAATGGAGATGGTTCTATAATGGAGATGGTTCTATAATGGAGATGATTCTATAAGGGAGATGGTTCTGTAATGGAGATGGTTCTATAATGGAGATGGTTCTATAATGGAGATGGTTCTATAATGGAGATGGTTCTATAATGGAGATGATTCTATAAGGGAGATGGTTCTGTAATGGAGATGGTTCTATAATGGAGATGGTTCTATAATAGAGATGGATCTATAATGGAGATGGTTCTATAAGGGAGATGGTTGTATAATGGAGATGGTTCTATAATGGAGATGGTTCTATAATGGAGATGATTCTATAATGGAGATGGTTCTATAATGGAGATGGTTCTATAAGGGAGATGATTCTATAATGGAGGTGGTTCTATAATGGAGGTGGTTCTATAATTTCTATAAGGTTCTTAATGGAGATGGTCTATAATGGAGATGGTTCTATAATGGAGATGGTTCTAATGGAGATGGTTCTATAATGGTATAATGATGGTTCTATAATAATGGAGATGGTTCTATGGAATGTTCTATAATGGAGATGATTCTATAATGGAGATGGTTCTATAATGGAGATGGTTCTATAAGGGAGATGATTCTATAATGGAGGTGGTTCTATAATGGAGGTGGTTCTATAATGGAGGTGGTTCTATAATGTAAATGGTTCTATAATGGAGATGGTTCTATAATGGAGATGATTCTATAATGGAGATGGTTCTATAATGGAGATGGTTCTATAATGGAGATGGTTCTATAAGGGAGATGGTTCTATAATGGAGATGATTCTATAATGGAGGTGGTTCTATAATGTAAATGGTTCTATAATGGAGATGATTCTATAATGGAGATGGTTCTATAATGGAGATGGTTCTATAATGGAGATGGTTCTATAATGGAGATGGTTCTATAATGGAGATGGTTCTATAATGGAGATGGTTCTATAATGGAGATGGTTCTATAATGGAGATGGTTCTATAATGGAGATGGTTCTGTAATGGAAATGGTTCTATAATGGAGATGGTTCTATAATGGAGATGGTTCTATAATGGAGATGGTTCTATAATGGAGATGGTTCTATAATGGAGATGATTCTATAAGGGAGATGGTTCTGTAATGGAGATGGTTCTATAATGGAGATGGTTCTATAATGGAGATGGTTCTATAAGGGAGATGGTTCTATAAGGGAGATGGTTCTATAATGTAAATGGTTCTATAATGGAGATGATTCTATAATGGAGGTGGTTCTATAATGTAAATGGTTCTATAATGGAGATGGTTCTATAATGGAGATGGTTCTGTAATGGAAATGGTTCTATAATGGAGATGATTCTATAATGGAGATGGTTCTATAATGGAGATGGTTCTATAATGGAGATGGTTCTACAAGGGAGATGGTTCTATAAGGGAGATGATTCTATAATGGAGATGGTTCTACAAGGGAGATGGTTCTATAAGGGAGATGGTTCTATAATGGAGATGGTTCTATAATGGAGATGGTTCTGTAATGGAGATGGTTCTATAATGGAGATGGTTCTTTAATGGAGATGGTTCTATAATGGAGATGGTTCTATAATGGAGATGGTTCTGTAATGGATATGGCTCTATAAGGGAGATGGCTCTATAATGGAGATGGTTCTATAATGGAGATGGTTCTTTAATAGGGATGACACTATAATGGAGATGGTTCTATAAGGGAGATGGTTCTGTAATCGTGATGGTTCTATAATCGAGATGGCTCTATAATCGAGATGGTTCTATAATGGAGATGGTTCTATAATGGAGATGGTTCTGTAATGGAAATGGTTCTATAAGGGAGATGGTTCTATAATGGAGATGGTTCTATAATGGAGATGGTTCTATAATGGAGATGGTTCTATAATGGAGATGGTTCTATAATGGAGATGGTTCTGTAATGGAGATGGTTCTATAATGGAGATGGTTCTGTAATGGAGATGGTTCTATAATGGAGATGGTTCTATAATGGAGATGGTTCTGTAATGGAGATGGTTCTATAATGGAGATGGTTCTATAATGGAGATGGTTCTATAATGGAGATGGTTCTATAATGGAGATGGTTCTGTAATGGAGATGGTTCTATAATGGAGATGGTTCTATAATGGAGATGGTTCTGTAATGGAAATGGTTCTGTAATGGAGATGGTTCTGTAATGGAGATGGTTCTATAATGGAGATGGTTCTATAATGGAGATGGTTCTGTAATGGAGATGGTTCTGTAATGGAGATGGTTCTATAATGGAGATGGTTCTATAATGGAGATGGTTCTATAATGGAGATGGTTCTGTAATGGAGATGGTTCTATAATGGAGATGGTTCTATAATGGAGATGGTTCTATAATGGAGATGGTTCTATAATGGAGATGGTTCTATAATGGAGATGGTTCTATAATGGAGATGGTTCTATAATGGAGATGGTTCTATAATGGAGATGGTTCTATAATGGAGATGGTTCTATAATGGAGATGGTTCTATAATGGAGATGGTTCTATAATGGAGATGGTTCTATAATGGAGATGATTCTATAATGGAGGTGGTTCTATAATGTAAATGGTTCTATAATGGAGATGGTTCTATAATGGAGATGATTCTATAATGGAGGTGGTTCTATAATGGAGATGGTTCTATAAGGGAGATGGTTCTATAATGGAGATGGTTCTATAAGGGAGATGGTTCTATAATGGAGATGGTTCTATAATGGAGATGGTTCTATAAGGGAGATGGTTCTATAAGGGAGATGGTTCTATAATGGAGATGATTCTATAAGGGAGATGGTTCTGTAATGGAAATGGTTCTATAATGGAGATGATTCTATAAGGGAGATGGTTCTGTAATGGAGATGGTTCTATAAGGGAGATGGTTCTATAATGGAGATGGTTCTATAAGGGAGATGGTTCTATAATGGAGATGGTTCTATAAGGGAGATGGTTCTATAAGGGAGATGGTTCTATAATGGTGATGGCTCTATAATGGAGGTGGTTCTATAATGGAGATGATTCTATAAGGGAGATGGTTCTACAAGGGAGATGGTTCTATAAGGGAGATGGTTCTATAAGGGAGATGGTTCTATAATGGAGGTGGTTCTATAATGGAAATGGTTCTATAATGGAGATGATTCTATAATGGAGGTGGTTCTATAATGTAAATGGTTCTATAATGGAGATGATTCTATAATGGAGATGGTTCTGTAATGGAAATGGTTCTATAAGGGAGATGGTTCTATAATGGTGATGGCTCTATAATGGAGATGGTTCTATAATGGAGATGGTTCTATAAGGGAGATGATTCTATAATGGTGATGGCTCTATAATGGAGATGGTTCTATAATGGAGATGATTCTATAATGGAGGTGGTTCTATAATGTAAATGGTTCTATAATGGAGATGATTCTATAATGGAGATGGTTCTGTAATGGAAATGGTTCTATAAGGGAGATGGTTCTATAATGGTGATGGCTCTATAATGGAGATGGTTCTGTAATGGAAATGGTTCTATAAGGGAGATGGTTCTATAATGGTGATGGCTCTATAATGGAGATGGTTCTATAATGGAGATGGTTCTATAAGGGAGATGGTTCTATAATGGTGATGGCTCTATAATGGAGATGGTTCTATAAGGGAGATGGTTCTATAAGGGAGATGGTTCTATAATGGAGATGGTTCTATAAGGGAGATGGTTCTATAATGGAGATGGTTCTATAAGGGAGATGGTTCTATAAGGGAGATGGTTCTATAATGGAGATGGTTCTATAATGGAGATGGTTCTATAAGGGAGATGGTTCTATAAGGGAGATGGTTCTATAAGGGAGATGGTTCTATAAGGGAGATGGCTCTATAAGGGAGATGGTTCTATAATGGAGATAAATGGAAACAAAATGATTGATTTGCTGTATGGTTAACTTAATATGAAGTTGATAATTAAGGGGAAAATCATGATATGAAATGGAAAGAAAATTATATATATATATATATATATATATATATATATATATATATATATGTATATATATAGATATGTATATATATATATGGCATAATGAAGAGTGTAGTTGTTATGAAAAGAATGATGAATGCCATGAGAGGAAGATGTTGATAAAGACAGGAGGCGAATGACAGATCTCGTGAACTAAGGATGTATAGAACAGATGGAAAGAGAGAGAGAGAGAGAGAGTTAGAATGAGAATGACAAATATTGTGCAAGCATTTTGTTAGAGCTAATAGTCAGGAAATAATGATGATGATAATCACAATGAAATCGATAACGGTTATGGTTAAAGACAGACACACAAACACACACACACGTACACACACACACACGCACAAACCACAGTATCAACATTTCCAAACTCATCGACCAACAGAAAGTCATTTCCCTTATGATTTCGACTCCTTATTATCAATTTTCATTAAGATTCCCGAAACCGCGTTCACGAAACATTACTTTCCGCACCACTTCCGCCCAATGCATGCACTTTTCTCGTTGCAATGGAGCCCCGAGTCATTATTTCTGCACGACCAACTGCTCAATGTCGAATGCAAGAATATGTCGAAGGTTTCTCTTAAAGCAGTATGATATTCCGTCCATGGAATTGCTTTTATCTCCTTGAAATTCCTGTGAGATATGCAGGGGAATATTGCATGTCTGTGACTGTGACATGCTATGTGTTCGTGTGTAGGCTTGTTGGGTACAAGTCAGGGCATAAGTTCAAGTATGGATGAAGGAATGTTTTTATTGACTCTGCATTTGTGCACGTGTACACACAAACGCTTACATTGATAATGACTTTAAGATTTCATTATATATTCACACACACACACACACACACACACACACACACACACACACACACACTGTATATTTATATATATATATATATATGTGTATATGTATATATATGTATATGTATATATATGTATGTATATATATATATATATATATATATATATATATATATATATATATATATATATATATATATATATATATATATATATATATATATATATATATATACATATACATATATATACATATATATACATATATATATACATACATATATATACATATACATATATACATACATATATATACATATATACACATATATAGTATATATATATATATATATATATATATATATACATATATATATATATACATATGTATATATACATATATATTTGTAATTTCTTATATTCTTATATTCATACATATTCTTTCTCTCTCACTTTTATTCCTTTACAAATAATAGCATCGTTACTTCTACTCAAATACAGAACATTCTATCTTAATTGAATATCAGAGTTTAGTGACTAAAGCTTCGACCAAGTAATTAAAACATGAATTCATGTTTAGTTGTTTTTTCTTTCTGGGAAACAAAGTTTTACGCAATAAAAAAAATCCTGATTGCAAAGTCAAATTTGTGTATCTTTTATGCAGACGCGTTCATCAATTTGATTCATTCGCGTCCCAGTTTGGTTTATTGTGTGTACATATATGTGTATACATATATATGTGTATGTATATATATATATATGTATATATATATATATGTATATATATATATATACATATGTATATATATATATATATATATATATATATATATATATATATATATATATATATATATATATAATCCTCTCTCTCTCTCTCTCTCTCTCTCTCTCTCTCTCTCTCTCTCTCTCTCTCTCTCCCTTTCCCTCTATATGTAAATAGAATGTATGATTGTGTGTGTGTGTGTGTGTGTGTGTGTGTGTGTGTGTGTGTGTGTGTGTGTGTGTGTGTGTGTGTGTGTGTGTGTGTGTGTGTGTGTGTGTGTGTGTGTGTGTGTGTGTGTGTGTGATTATGTTTGTACTCATATATCATCTCAGGGAAAGAAGCCACACAAATTCAAATGAGAATACCTCCCTCACGTGTTTTACCTTAACTTTCCTTTCTTTACAACACATTTCACTAAGTTGCCCACAAATACAGTTCCAAGAATCCAATCAAATACAAGAACGACGTAAAAGAGAGTACAGGAAGACCTCGAGACTTACAGTGATGAAACAAGCGT
Organism: Penaeus japonicus; assembly: GCF_977035675.1. NCBI lineage: Eukaryota > Metazoa > Arthropoda > Malacostraca > Decapoda > Penaeidae > Penaeus > Penaeus japonicus. The sequence continues at coordinate 7,069,305 of NW_028234443.1, forward strand.
GAAAGATTAGAATGCAAGCAGGTACCGCGACCCGCGAAATTTTACTGTCAGAGTTGTTAACAAGGAGGCAAAGTAATGCATTTCAAGCAGCCGCCATTTTGTATCTCGTCCTGAGGAGAGAGTAAACCGGAACCCTCATAAAAAGAGTGTGTTATCTTGGGTGCGAAGGCGGACGCAAGCTTAGTCATTTGCATAGATGATGAGCTTTGCACTACTTGGCTTGAGATATGACCCGACCTCGATAAGTATTCAAGAAAAATAGACGGCTTTAACTAATGATTAAGAAATTTAATTGAGATACTATATATATATATATATATATATATATATATATATATATATATATATATATATATATATATGTATGTATATATATAAACTTCATTTAGAGGGACGATTCAAAGTTAAATCTGTACTGTTCAAATCTGTCTTAATGACAACATTCTCAGTAATTTCGTGATAACAACTGCATTATTCAGAACAAAAGACAGTTCCTGGTATAGATAGGTTACCTCTTCACAAATCAAGTTCTGAAAGGTCGAAACATAACAAGAAGTTTGTTTTTAGTTCAATAACAAGAGCTAAACCACAAGAATAAAGTGTTCTATGTTTTGAGGATCTAGGTGCAAGTACAGAATTCTAAATGTTCAAAAGTCAAGTCCGTTTTATGTGTGACATCAATGTTTTTTATTTTTTATTTTTTTTTTCTTCTTTTTACATTTTCAAGCAAAATAAAACTCTCACGCCTGGACTAAATCAGTTTCAATCTTTACGTCGGCTTGACAGCAATACATGTGCGTTGCCACCGGAATAACACTCGCTTCCTGACATCACAAAACAATTCGCAAAAATCGTACCGCAAAATTCGCCAACTTTCGCGCGAGAGTCTCCAGCGAGCGAAAGGGTTAGTGGTGGTTCTGCATGCTGATTGGCTGGGAGAGCGTTTCCACCCGTGAGGTTTAGAATATGGATTAAATTGTTCCTTTTGTGAAGTGAAGTGCATATCCACCCGCACACACAAATATATATCTTGTATATGTATAATGTATGATGTATAATGTATATGATGTATGTATATATATATATGTATATATCGAAAATGTGTTCTCAGTCATATGCAATCGGTAATATAGTGTTTCCAGACCCATTTTCATGAAGAAAGATTCAATTTTGACAGTGTATGGCAAGAAAAGTATTTATTATGGACATTAAGTTATGATATTAGTGTTACAAAATTTATCACATAACAAGTTTTCCCTGAAGTTCACCATATCATCTGATTATTATTAACAATGAGACTGAGGACTACAGAATGATTTTGACAATTGCCGATTTCGCTTTTTTTTTTAGAGAGAGAGAAATCGTTGAAATTATTCTGTAGTGAGATTGGAATTTTAATTAAATATCTAATTAATCAATTTTCATATTCTACGTTTTTTAATACCTATTAATATCGACATAGTGTCATAATGATTTGTAATATCATCACATTTACCGCTTTCTGTTACATACTTTACATCAGTCCTAACATCTCCATATGCTATTAGCTTTATTGAAAACTATTCAACCTGCAATACTTATATGTCAACTTTGACCAATCACGACGAATTCCCAATCAATAATCAATCAGAGAGCAGTAACGAGTAGAAACCTGGGAGAGGGGACCGCTGTAATTCTCAAACAAGGTCATAAACGGAATAAAATGAAAAAAATATATTTACAGGATTATTATGGTTCATTGCTTTGTTTCATTCAATACTAGGAATGACGAATGCATTTACTCACACCCATTGAAAGGGAATTTACCTTTGTTTGCCCTTTGATTAAGATACACAAAGAAACTAGCGTCAGCCAATCACAGTACGAGGACGATAGCCAATCAGAGCGTAAGGAAAAAAAACGGCTGTTCTAACGAGGTAGTATCCCCCCAGATGGTCATTTGAGCCGGTCAAAGTGGCAGAGGGCGCTCGGCTCTTGGAATAATAACTAGCCTGTGATTATCATTCGATGAAGCGCCTTGTGTCTATGCCTGCAGCGATTCCCTTTGCGAACTCGTATAATTTAGTGAGCTTTCCCCCCAATAACAAGAGGAAGCTCTGCATTTGACAACTGACTCACTCACCAAAGAAAACAAAGACGCTACCGTGAAGCATAATACCAACGGAGGGAATTTCCAATATATCGGCTCTCACCCACATCACCGTTACACTCTCGATATCAAATCACATGCATTGAGTCTTTTTCCTTTAAATGTCTGCATCACCAATACACACAGGCCATTGACTACTCCTTGAGCCTCATGGTGTGGTACTTACAGGCGAAGACGTTTCAAATAGGAACGTACAAAGGAGAAAAAAATGTACATACACAGAGATGTCACAAAGTCTATTTTATTAGTATTGTCATTGATGCGAAACTAGAAGACATATAGATAGAGATAGAGAAAGAGAGAGAGAGAGGGAGAGATAGAGAGATGGAGAAATAGATAGATATAAATATAGATATATATTTTGGAAGGAAGATAAACAGCAATAAAGGTAAAAATAACGCATATGAACCCCCAATAGGATTGACAGGTCTGGAAGAGGAGAGACCAAAGCCATCCCCTGTAAACGTCTAACGCAGAGCCATCTAAAGGACATCTGCCTCACCAGTTGTGCGATCGGCTGCCATTCCCATCGGAATATGTTGGCTGCTGTTCCCTTGCAGGGCATCGTGTATGCCTCCTCGTTGATGCCGGATACAATTAAAATGACAGCCTTTCATCAATGTCCGATGATATTCATATATACGAGTTTATATCTATCTATCTATCTATATATATATATATGAATAAAGGTGTGTGTGCATAAATATGCGTGTGTGTGTACATATGTATGTGTGCGTGTGTGTGTGTACGTGCGCATGCGTGTGCGTGCGCGTGTGCGTATATATGCGAACACGTTCCATTCCTCATCATAAGAGACTTTAACCTTTCGCGTACACAAATGATCCCCATCAAGGCCCCCGTCTTTCAAAGTCCATACACAGCTTGGGAGAATTACCATACCTTAAACTACATGTTCGAACCACAAAGGCCAGGCACCAGGTGGCTAGAATAGCGAGGAGAGTTCATTAGTATGAGGAGTTGCGTGTTGGTGCGGAATCGTTGAAACAGGTACTCTCACTCTCGCTCTCTCTCTCTCTCTCGCGTTTTCTCTCTTTGTATCTCTTTCTCTCTCTGTATCTCTTTTTCTCGCTTTCTCTCGCTGTATCTCTTTCTCTCTTTCTTTCTCTCTCGCTTTTTTTTCTCTCTCTCTCTTTCCCTCTTTCTTTCTCTCTCTTTCCCTCTTTCTTTCTCTCTTTCTTTCTTCTTTCTCTCTTTCTTTCTGTTTTTCTCTCTTTCTTTCTCTTTCTTTTTCTTTCTCTCTTCTTTCTTTCTCTCTCTCTCTCGCTTTCTCTCTCTGTATTTCTCTCTCTCTCTCTCTCTCTCTCTTTCTCACATCTCACTATCTCTCTCTCTCACACACACACATCTCACTATCTCTCTCTCTCTCTCTCTCTCTCTCTCTCTCTCTCTCTCTCTCTCTCTCTCTCTCTCTCTCTCTCTCTCTCTCTCTCTCTCTCTCTCTCTCTCTCTCTCTCTCTTTCTCTCTCTTTCTATCTCTTTCTATCTCTCTCTTTCTCTCTCTTTCTCTTCTCTTTCTCTCTTCTTCTCTCTTTTCCTCTCTCTTTCTCTCGCTCTCTCTCTCTCTCGCGCGCGCTTTGTTTTGTCTTCTCCCTCCTCCCCTTTCTCTCTCTCACTCCCTCTCTCCTTCCTTCCATCTCTCTCTCTCTCACCTTCTCTCACCCCACCCCACCCCTCTCCCCCCTCCCTCTCCCATCCCTCCCTCCCCCTACCCCTCCCCCCACCCCCTCCCTCTCTCCAACACCCCCCTCCCTCCTTCCCCCCTCCCCACACCCCTCCCTCCCCCCCACCCCACACCCTCTCTCCAACCCCACCCTCCCTCCCACCCCTCTCTCCTTCCCCCAACCCTCCCCATCTCCCCCACCCCACCCCACACCCATCTCCCCCTCCCTCCCTCCACCACTCTCTCTCCGCTGACCACACCTAACCCCTCCCCCCCTTCCCCCTCCCCTCCGTGGCCCAGATGAGGTTCAACGGCAAAGAGCGAAGGAAACTAAACCCGGGTAATAGGCTTTGGCAGAGACGCGTGACCTGCGAATCATAGAGTGCCGTTAGGCTTCGGGGGGAAGACGAGGTGGTGGTGGGGGTGGTGGGGGGTGGGGGGAGTGGTGATGGGGGGGGGGGTCTGGGGGTGTAGCAGCCGGATGAAACCTCTACTTGATAAAACGTTCTGGAAAAGTTTTTTTTTTTTTTTTTTTTTGGGGGGGGGGGGTTTGTTGAGAGGATTTTTGATGAGAGGGTTGTATGTATGTTTGTTTGTGTGTGTGTGTGTGTGTGTCTGTCTGTCTGTATATATATATATGTCTATATTTCTCTCTCTCTGTCTTTCTCTCTCTTTCTCTCTTTTTTCTCTTTCTTTCTATCTCTTTCTATCTCTCTCTCTCTCTCTCTCCTTACCTCTCTCTCCTTACCTCTCTCTCTCTCTCTCTCTCTCTCTCTCTCTCTCTCTCTCTCTCTCTCCTCTCTCTTTCTCTCCTTACCTCTCTCTCCCTCTCTCTCCTTACCTCTTTCTCCTTACCTCTCTCTCTCTTTATCTAACTATCTATCTATCTATATACATTGCATTTGAAATCAGACAATGGAAGTATGGCAGTTGGAATCCAGGAGAGATAATGGAAATTTGGTTCTCAAGATCTCCTATCCCATTCTTATAATCAAAGTCTGTCTTTTGAATGTAGCTCTTACCTATTAGTCGAGAAAATAATTTTCAAAATGTGTCTATAGGTATTCTACGGCTATTTAAATCAACACTCTTGCATTTTTCATAAACAGACAGACAGAAAGAAAAAAAAAAAGAAAAAAAAATGTCCGGATGCATGGAAGAAAAAAAAAAACAAAAAAACGGGACATTGGTGATGAAAAATAAATAAAAACAAGAACATTTCAAGATACGAACAAAAGCGAAGCCTATAGACGTAAGCACAACGCCATTGAATCCTGTTCAAAGGATTTCACGGAATCCATCAGAAAAAACATCTAAAAACAAAAGCCATAAAATTTCGGCCATGAGAAACACAACCCGTGGAATACGGCGATATAGCAGGGATATATATTGCATAACTCAATAATTCTGCAATATGTCCCGCTGCCAATTCGTCAATAAAATTATAGATAAGAGGTCGGAGGGAAAAGTCTCTGCTATGCCCTCCTTCTAGAAATAAAGGATATTAACCCTTACGGTCACGAATATGAAGGTCGAAAATAACAGACAATGCCCGTTTTAATACGTACGGGAGCGAGTGTAGTTTTGTGGAAAGAGACGAAAGTGTATGGAAAAGGTGTCGAAATGAACAAATGAATCGTGTATATGCGTACATACTGTACATGCGTGTCTATACGTACATACATGCGTGCATATACATACATACATGCATGTATATGCGTACATACATGCGTGTATATGCGTACATACATGCGTGTATATGCGTACATACATGCGTGTATATGCGTACATACATGCGTGTATATGCGTACATACATGTATGTATATACGTACATACATGCGTACATATACGTACATACATGCGTGTATATACGTACATACATGCGTGCATATGCGTACATACATGCGTGCATATACATACATACATGCGTATATATACATACATACATGCGTGTATATTCGTACATACATCCGCGTATATACGTACATACATACATACATACATACGTGTGTGTGAAAGCCTGTCGCATGCATGAACCAAGAGGCTAAAGTATCGAAATACTAAAATAATACCTAGAAAATATTCCAAGGACTAAATAGCCATACACAGATACACCGAAATCCTCTTACCTAACACACGCCACGGGGCAACTAGCCATCTCGCTACTAGCCTTTGGTTAGGTCGTTAAGTATGGGAACGTAAGCACTTATATACACCTGGCGTTATGGCGCGTTTTGGTCACTTGGAACTTTCAACGGTTTGGCATTTTTGTTTTTTTGATTTGTGTTATTTGTGAGTTATTATTATCATTATCATTATGATTATTTTTATTGTTATTGTTATTACTATGGCTGTTATTATTACTATCATTGATATCATTATTATTGTTATTATTATCATCATCATTATCATCAATGTCATCATGATTATCATTATTATTATTATTACTATTGCTGTTATTATTACTGTCATTGATATCAGT
>NW_028234443.1:7085617-7088117 GCF_977035675.1 Penaeus japonicus
CATTACCCCCTCCCCTCCCCGTGAAGACGTATCGGGCAGCCTCTGAATGTGTCGTGTACCCAGGGGAGAACCGCCGAAGGTACGACTGTGTTTTAGTGTTTCTTCATTTTCTTATTTTACTGGTGGATTGTGTGTACGTGTGTGTACGTGTGTGTGTGTGTGTGTGTGTGTGTATGTGTGTGTAAAATCATATACCTATATATGTATGTAAAAATGTATATGTACATATATATATATATATATATATATATATATATATATATATATATATATATATATATATATATATATATATATATATATATATATATATATATATATATATATACATACATACACATACATACATACATACATACATACATACATACATACATACACACACACACACACACACACACAACCACACACACAAAACACACACACACTTACACACACACAAAACCACACCCACACACGCATAATTCAACACACATAAATACACTTACTTAAATACCCATAAAAAACAATTGCATATACATACTTGAATATATTTACAACGGAATACTTTTCCTATCTGCATTATTCATTCCCGAGGATTCCCCGAAGAGCATCCTACGCTAATGTGTCTTGTCCAACAAGCTTGCTGCAGCTCTCGTATTTCAGTGTGGTGGGTCAGACTCTGCTGTCGCCGTTTCTCCTCTCTCTCTTTCTCTATCTCTCTTTCTCTCTTTATCTCTCTATTTCTCTCTTTATCTTTCTCTTCCTCTCTCTCACTCTTTCTCTCTATAGCTCTTTCTCTCTTTGTCTCTCTCTTTCTCTCTTTATCTTTCTCTTTCTCTCTCTCTTTCTCTCTTTCTCTGTCTCTCTCTCTCTCCCTTTCTCTCTTTATCTCTCTCTTTCTCTCTTGAAATTCATATATTCTCCGTCTCTTTCTATCTTTCTCTGTCTCTTGCTCTATCTCTCTCTATCTATCTATCTATCTAGAGCGCTCATTCTCTCTATTTCTCTCTATATCTCTCTCCTTTTCCCCTCTCTCTCCCTTTCTCTCTTTCTCCCTTTCTCTCCCTCTCCCTTTCTCTCTCTCTCTCTCTCATTCTCTCTCTCTCTCTCTCTCTCTCTCTCTCTCTCTCTCTCTCTCTCTCTCTCTCTCTCTCTCTCTCTCTCTCTTCTCTCTCTCTCTCTCTCTCTCTCTCTCTCTCTCTCCCCCTCTCTCTCTCTCTCTCTCTCATATATTTATATATATATATAGATATATATATATATATATATATCATAGATATATATATATATATATATTTATTTATATAATTTAAATTTCTATCTCTATTTCGCTCCCCCTCACCCTCTCCCCTCTTTCTCTTCCTCTCCCTCTCCCTCTCCATCTATCTCTCAATCTCTCCATGTGTGTGGGCGCGTATATGTTAGAACCACATTACTCAGTCTGATTCCATTGTGCTACGTTCCTTTGGTCTTTCTTTCTAGAATTAAGAATAGTTCAGGTGTAAACAAACAGCTTAGGTCCTGAATCTGCATGTTGCTCTACATAAATATCAGTCTCTCTGTCTGTCTGTCTGTTTGTCTTTTTCGCTGCTATTCTTGTATTTGTTTTTGTTTTTTGTAATGGTGAATAGATTCTTGTTTATACTGTATGGTTGAGATTGATTATGTTTGTTTTTCTGTGTGGTTTGTGTGTTGGGTTTCCTTGTGTGTAATTGTGTGTGTATGTGTGTGTTTGTGCGTGTGTGTGTGTGTGTGTGTATGTGCGTGTACGTGTGCATGTGCGTGTGCGTGTGTGTGTGCTTGTGTGTATGTACGTGTGCGTGTGTTGATTAAATGTTAATCGTTTCATACTTTTTTATAGTAAGTCTATAAATTAAGAAGATTTAACGTAGCTTATTCATAAAAGGAAACCCACGCAATTTAATCAAACGCAAAAACAACAAATACCTCAAAGGATAAAGCATTTGGAATTCCTGCAAACGGATATAGTATATCTATTATAATCCTGATTTGTTTTTATCCATTTTTTCGTTCAACACTTTTATTTTTTATTTGCTTATTTTTTAAAGAGAGAGCTGACTCTTAATTGCAAAATGTTGCAAATTCAAAATAGTATATATCCCTTCAGGTTATAATTCCTGCACAGGTTGTGGATTCTGCTTGTTAAAAGGGCATTAATAATTGTTGATAATAATGATAATAATATGTGACGATAACTTATGTGTAACTTGTAACTTTTAAACTATAATTTTGTTGTTCTTGTTACTATCATTGTGATTATATTTATAATCATTATTGTTATTATCATTATGATTGTGTTTATTATTATCATGATCATTATCATTTTTACCATTATTATTATTATTAATTTGTTATTGTTATTATCATGATTATTATTTTCATCATTATCATTCTCATCATTATTCTTGTTATTAACAATATCATGATCATCTTCATCATCGCTATTAAGGCTTTTATTTCCATCAATTTTTTTCATCATGATTATTATAATAATTAT
>NW_028234443.1:7100617-7110617 GCF_977035675.1 Penaeus japonicus
TATATATATAGTTTTTTTCTTCTTATTTACACACACCATACACACACCCACAGACACACACACCCACACACACGCCCCCCACCCACACACACACACACAACATGATATAGTACATAAGTATATATATCATATATATAATATTAATATAGTATATATGTAATATATATGTTATATACATCTGAAGATCTGCATTATATATAGAGCTATATATATATATTATATATATATTACAGAGTAAAGATATATTATAATATATCATTATATAGTGCATATATATATATATCATACACTATCACAGTAAATATAGTATATATAAATTATATATATATATATATGTATATATACTTAGTAGGGTATAACCATGAACTACACTATCCTACACTCAAATATACTAATATATATAAATATATAAATATATAAAAGATATGTATATATATGACTATTTATATATATGTATTATAACCATATAAATAGTCTATGTAAATGTATCTTTATAAATATATATACACAATATAAATTATAAATATATATATATATATAAGTATATATCAGTATAGAGAGTATTATATATATAGATACATGATATATATATGCAATAAGCAGTATGTAAAATAAAGTTGATATATGATTATATAGATTTGAGTGTATATATAGTTTGTAAATCGTAAGTTTGATAAATGATGAAAATAAATATATTTGATATATATATAGTGTGCGTAGGATATTCGTAGAGTATAGAATATATTATAAATATATTATTATAATATATATATATATATATATAAAGGCGCTGGAGAATCTAGTATAGATAGTCAGTATGATATCTAAGATTACAAAATATAAAAGTGATAGACATACTGATAGATATATTATATACATAATCACATAATCGAGTATTATATATTCTATAAATATTATATAATAAATATAATTATTAAACACTCATACGATATATTATATAGGATATATATTATAGAGATACATATAGTGTTATGATATCATATATAGGTGATACATCTTACATTTATACATATTTATACGATATAGTATGCATATAGTAAAATAATATATATATATTATATAGTTCATATATATATAGTATAGTATTATATACTCAAATTATCTTGATAGTTTTAATATATACACATGTATCCACACACACACACACAACACACTCGACCACACACACATACACACACCACACACACACACACATATATATATATATATAATATATATATATGATATAATATATATCAAGCGACTAAATTGATACTATTTTTGTATAATATATATATGCATATACAGTATGTATATAAGTTGATATAATGTTGTATATATATTTTTGATGTATATATTATTTATATAAGCTTGGATATTTTATATATATATATAATATATATATATATATATATATATATATGTATATATACATTGTATATATTATATTATTTTAGATAGATATATATAGATATAGATATAGATACATAATATGAGTATAATATATATATGATAAAATAATCTACTAGTGATATATATATTTATATATATTGATATATATATAATATTAATATACGAATATATATACATATAAATAGTATATATATATATATAATATATATATATACTATATGAATCAGATCGGATAAGTGATATATATGTTATTTTGGATATATTGATGTATATGATATATATGAGTATTTTGATATAATATGATATATATATATATATATATATATATAATATATATATATATATCTATATGTATATATAGATGATATTATTCATATATGATGTATATATATATATATATAGTTAATATACAAATATATATATATATATATATATAGGGAAGGGGGGGAGGGGTGGTACGCGAGTAATATATACATTATATATATATATATATATTCATATATATATTTTATATTATATACATATATATATCAAATATTTATGCCATCATATATCAACTTATATACATATATATGACATCATGAATTATATATACATCATATTATAAACTTATATACATACTGTATATGATATATAATTTATATATATATATATATATATGTAATTTATATTATAGATTTATATATATATATATATATATATTATAAATGGGTTTGTGTGTGTGGTGTGTGTCGTGTGTCGTGTCGTCGCGCATCTTGTGTGTGATTAGGATCTACCTGCGAATATACATGATATACAAGAATTATATGATATAGTTAATATAATATATTGGTGATATATATGATATGTAGTATATGATTAGTGATAAGTATATGATATATATTTGATGTCTATAATTAATGACATCATAAAAATATGAAATTTTATATATTCCATTATATAGTATAATTATATATATATAATATTAGGTATATATATCCAGGTATATGGATATATATATAGGTATATATATATATATTTCTATATATAATATTGTATATATGATATTGTATCATATGTTACGTACATTTGCCATGTATATATATCATTATTCATATATATATATATATATATATATATATATATATATATATATATATGATATATATTATATAAGAGTAGTCCATATACATATTATGGATATATAAAATCTTATATAGGTCTATAACTATCTTATATATATAAATATGGATATGATATGCCATATATGTGTACAGACTGTCGTATCTATACCATGTCATAATTTTTTATGATGGGCATGCCATATGTACATGCCATATTTACATGTCACATGTACATGTCATATGTACATGTTCACAATGTAACATGTCACATTGTTCACGAGTCTATATGTACATGTCTCGATATGATAATGTTCAAGAGATGTACCAGTGTCGGGTTCTTGGGATGTAGTGACATATTACATTCATATGTACATGTCATATGTACATGTCATATCAGTTCATGTGGAAACTCAGGGAATGTAGCATGTCTATATGCGTAAATATCATATTACATATCATATCATATATATATCAAAAAATGAAAATAGAAGGTATCTATACATAATATATATATCGCATTACACACTTAGCCGCGGCACACACACACAAGATCACAGGCGACACACCATCACACGGAAATACACCAGATTATATATAGAATAGATAAGTAGGGTCGTAAATCGTGTTGATATATATATATATACTACTTGATATACACATATATACATATATAAATAATAGATATAGTATATATATATATATTATATAATATGTATTATCAGGGTATATATATATATATATATATATATATATATATATGTTATATATATATTATTATATATATATATATATATACTACATTATATATATTAGACATATAGTACATATATTAATACAATATATACATATAATATATACATATAGTATATATCAATAATATATATATATATATAGAAATATAGTAAATATATATATATTTTTATAGTATAAACATATATGATATATATAATATATCACTATTATATATGGATTTATAATATATATATATATATATAGACATATATATAAATGATATATATATAATATATATATATACATTACATATATATCTACATATACTCACATATATAACAACTATATATAATATATATATATATAACCATAGTATATACATATATACATATGTATATTCATATAACATATGCATATATACATATAATAGAATACATATGTATATTATCATATACACACATATACCTATATATAATAAATATATATATACATTTATATATATATATATATAATATAATATATATATGTTTGAGATATACATATACACTATATATATACATACATTACATACACCACACACACACTACACACACAACACACACACACAGAACACACATATATATATATATATACCTATATACTATATATATATATATATATACATACATACTAACACGACATTACATACATACTAACACATATACCAATCCTGCACACACACATACGCATACATACATACATATAGTATACAATATAAGTGCAATTAAATAGAACAAATAAAATATTCTAGGCACAATATAAGAAAAAAAAAATACATCTTGATACATTGAAATAGATATACAGTTGGACATTCTTATAACAGGAATAAAAGAACTGGACTAAACCTTGCACAAGACAAACGTAGAATACTCATTATTAATATGTTCATTTTCTTTTCTTTATGCAAGTGTAGCTGTTAAATTAGATAGGATTTCAGACTGGCTTTTTTAAAATTGCCAAAGAGTAGGTTTTGAGGTTTATTTCAGGGGAATTCCATTGAAAATAGCCGGCACTGCGATATCTAATATGGCTCCTGTGATTGAGAAGATGAGACTAGAGGAAGGCAGGAGTCTGAAGTTGTCTCTTCTGGAGTAAACATTGTTTGTTTCCCCCCCCCCCCCCCCCCCCCCCCCCCTTCTGGGCTATTACAAAAATAGTTTGGAGATGAAATGAAGTTGTGAAAACATCTTATAAGTATATACGGAGCATACGAAAGTGTAAATGTCATTGAATTTTAGTAATTTTAAATTGACAACAACAATTCGTTGGTATGATCTGTGGTCTTCAGTCCCATGATATTTCTTATAACTTTCTTCTTCAAGACTACTAGAGGATTTAATGATGTACTGCTAGCTCCGCGCCATACTGTCACGTAGTAAGTTAGATTTGAATAAACTAAGGAATACAGTATAATGTTAGCGATAGCACTCCTCTGTTTAAGTGGTTACGTGTTAAATATAGTATGCCCGCTATATTTTGGCTATTTTACTGCATACATATTGGATATGACTGTGCCAGTATAGAGTGTTTATTTACAATAACACCTAAAAAAAAAAAAAAAAAAAAAAAAAAACAAATTTTGTTTTGGTCTACCTCATCTATGTTATCTGTTATTAATAGTGATCTGGGGAAGTGATACGTATATAATTTGCGTGTCTGTTAAATATTATATAATGAGTTTTACTATGGTTAATGGTAAGTTTGTTGGCGGTTACCCAAGTATTAATGTTCCACAAGTTCTTTGTTCATTTTATCCATCAGAATGTCAATGTTTCCCTGTCCACTGATATATATGGTACAACATCCGCAAATAAGACATAGTTTAAGGCGGGAGATGATCTTGGCATGTCATTTATATATATATTGAAGAAGCAGTGGCCCAAGGACTGACCCTTGAGGGGACCCAGCGGGGAGATAGTATTAGGCTGGCAGCAAGGAATTTATGGGCAAAGATTGTCCCATTTATTGGATACATATTGCATTCTGTTTGAGAGATAACTATGAAACCATCGGAGGTGGAAGGACCACTGAAAACATAATAGTGTAGTTTGTCTATAAGAATATTGGTGATTTACAGTATCGGTAAGGCTTTAGATTAGGGAACTTAAAATACACCAATCAGGAATTCGATTGTCAATCAAAGGGTTTGCTAAGAACATCATTTGTAAAGCACTGCAATGCTGATTCTGATTGATCGCTGAGCTCTAAACACCAAACTGGAAATTTGATAATATATTGTGGTATTTTACAGAATTCATCATTCTATTATACCATCATGGTTTCGCGGAAAAAGTTTGCCTAAGGCTGAGAGAACGGATACAGGGACCCGATAACAATTTTGGTTCATCAAGTGATCCACCTTTATGTATGGGAACAACTCTTGCTATGTTTAAACATGATGGAAACCACACCTGTCTGCAGAGAGCGATTACAAAAATATGTAAGTTGCCTGAATTATATGAGGCACGAGATTTTTTTTTTATAATAGACATTGGAATGTCATCGTTTCCAGCAGAGCTACCTCGAGGACGTCTCTGACAATGTTACAACATATTTCAGATTCTGTATAGAGTCCTCCGGGGAAAAATACATTTGTAAGGGGTTGTCTAGGGAATAATGTAAAGTGACTGGCTTTTCCGGACCGTTTGCTAGTATTGCTCGGCTAGAGCTTCTCCACTGTTGGCAAAATAGGAATTTAATACATCAGTGGAACTTAATGCCTTGTAATAGGAGTCTGCGATTTTCTATTAAGAACTGTGTTTATGATGTCACCATGTTTACCTATGGTTACCGACGGAATCTGTTAATTGTTTTTTTTGTAATATGTGTGGCGCTTTCGCATTACCTATCTTATTTCTAACCTGAATTCCTGTATGATCGGTATGCCTCCTCCCCCATACGTTATTGGTTTTCTTTTGAAATTTTCCTCTGCTTAAACCTTATTCTTCTCCTTGATTTTGCTGCTTTTATTTTCGGGGTAAATATATGGTTTGTTTAAGTGCTATGTCCCGTAATTTTTCTTTTTTTTTTTTTTATGGTAAAATATTGGCTAAAAATGGTGTAAAGCAATTATGGAACTGGGAGAAGCCTTCGTCAACTTCAGTTTGGGTAAGGCAGTTAAGCCAATCGACGTTTCCACCATGTGACAAAAAGTTCTCTAAATTTGCAGCACTGACGTCCTCTGAATTTTTATGATTGTAGTGTTAGGTGTATTGGGACAATCTCTGGATTGAAAAACGAAGAAAAGACTGGGAAGTGATCAAGACGGAAGATTAATCAATGCCATTCGTCAATTGTGCCTGAGATCATTTGTCCATATTTGGTCTAACAGGCATGGCTGTGTTTGTGGTTACACTTGTAGGTAAGTTATGGTGCAGTAATAGTAGTGGCTGTAAAGAGTGAATGAGGACCACGCAATCTTGGAATGTGTAGGTTCAAGAGATCTATTTAAAGTCACCAATCAGTTACGAAGCCGACTTCTCGCGTTGGAATGATGTTTAGTTACCCTCAGATAAACTGTGCAGAAAAATCATATTGGCAACTATGTGGTGGTCGGTATATGCAGCCAACTAATACCTGTTTTACTTGCATCTTAAACTTCTACGAAAATAGTTGTATACTTGTGGTAGAGTCATTGTGATAACCACGGCCTGTAATTTTGAACGAGTGTTTTGGCTGAAACATAGATACGACACCACCTCTATTTCGTGAAAGATGGTTAGAAAAAATTTACATAATTTTTAAGATTATAAAACTTAGAATGCTATCGTCTAATTTTGTTTCACAAAAACCTAAAATAATCAAAATGCACTCGAAAAAAGCTTGCACTCTGTTTGAAACACTTGAGTTTAAGGTGGCAAGCTATTGATGATATTTGAAACACATAATTTAAAAAAGGGATTTTTCAGGGATGTCAGTTAGAAAAATGGCCTAAGCATCAGCAAGTGATATTTGCTTAGGCGGAATATCCAAGTTACTTTCAGAAAGTGATTTGGATCATTGTGGTCTCTCGTGGCTTATCAGAGTATCTGTAAACTGAGTAAAAATGTTTCTCTAATAAATTATCTAACATAAACAAGAGTTTTCTTATCTTCAGAAAAATACATTGTACAAACTCTTCATGTTCTGTTCTAAAGAGCGCTAAATGGAAAGTTATAACAGGAAATGCAGAAATGTATGTGCTACAACGTGTGATACTAAGATTATGGTTTAAAAACCTTTGTAAATGGCTCCGGTGTTTCTTATGAGCCTGTCCGCGTTTCCATTCATGACCTATTTTAACACTTGATGGGGGTTGCTGGAGCCGGGCTTGAGATTCTTCCCCTGCTTCGGGCGAACACCAGGTACTAGGTGCTCCGGCAGAAGTAGCAGTGCCAGGGGAACCAGCGCTCGTGGCACCAGCAGTAGTACCTGTACCAGGGGAACCAGCACTAAGGGTACCAGTAGAAGTGCCTGCAGCAGGGGAGCCAGCACCAGGGGCACCAGTTGTAGCTGCGGCACTGAGGGAACCAGTACCAGGGGTACCAGTAATAGTAGCAGCACCAGAGGAACTAGCAGCATGTTTAGCATCAAGGGCACTGGCAGTAGTACCAGCATCAGGAGCACCGGCAGGGATACCAGCAGTAGTAGCAGCTCCAGAGGAACCAGCAGTAGCAACAGAAGCGCCAGCAGTAGCATCAGCACCAGAGGCAGTAGTAGTACTTGCAGAACAAGAAGCGCCAGCCGAAGCACCAGCACCAGGGGCAGTAGCAGTAACATCAGTACCAGGGGCAGTGGTAGAAGCACCAGAGACGTCAACAGAAGCAGTAGCATCGGGGGCATTAGCAGTATATATGACATGTACATATGGCATGTACATATGACATATACATATGTCTTGAAGATATGACTTATAGATATGATAAGATTATATAATATATATATCATATATATATATATATATATATATATATATATATATATATATATATAGATAGATAGATAGATATATATAGATATATATAGATATATATATATAAGATATATATATATATATAAGATATATATAATATATATAATAAATATATATGATATATATATGATATTTATTTATGATACATATATCAGATATATATATATCATATATATACATATAAAAAAAAAAAAAAAAAAAAATAAATCTATATATATATTCTATATATATATATATATATATATATATATATAACATATATATACAAATATATATTCTTATAATATATATATATATATACATATAAATATATAACATATGTATATATACATATATATTAACATATAAACAAAGATATATATATGAATATATATATAATATATATATAACATATATGCTATAATTATAAACATATATATATATATCAGATATATATCAGATATATATATCAGATTATAGTATATGTATATATCAGAATATACAAATGATAACATCTCATATATATAAATAGTATATATATATATATATAGTATATATATATATAATATATATATATATCATAATATCATATATATCATATTTATAATATATAATATATAAATATATATATATATATATATATATATCATATATATCATATCTATCATATTATCATATAATATTATATATCTATATATATAATATATATATAAATAATATAATATATATATAAATATATATATATATATATATATATATCATATAGTAGAATTATAAATGATATAAAAATATATATATATATATAATAATATATATCAGATAATAAATCAGATATATAGGAAAAATTCAGATAAAGATAACAAATATCAGATTAATATGATGATATAGAGAATATATGTCTGGGATATATATATATATATATCATATATATTATTATATATATTATATATAAATATATATATATATATCTATATATCATATATATATACATAAGAATAAAGATGATATCCATAATGTTATATATATTTATATAATATCATATATATCCCCCCCCCCCATATATATCATATATATGTGATATATAATGATTTTTCTGATAAAATATCATTTTTACATTTGATATATATATACTAAGATATATAATTAAATATATGATATATATATATATATAAAAATATTAATATAAATATATATATATATATATATATATAAATAATATATATATAAAATATATACTTAATATAAGTGATATATAATATATATGATATATATGATTTACATAATTTATATTATATATATCATAAATATCATATATATCATATACGTATATATATTAATATATGATCTATACATACATACATATATGTATATATATATATATATATATATATACTATCTTTATATATGTTGTGTGTGTGTGTGTGTGTGTGTGTGTATGGGGGTTTTTATGGATAGATCATACTATTATCGAGCGTGTGTGTGTGTGATATAAAAATTATATATATATATATATATCAATATATACTTATATATATATATATAAATATTTCATAAATAAATATATATAATATATATATATAAATATCTATATATCTAATCATTTTAACAACTATATCATATATGTCATAATTAAAAAATTTTATGGTAAAAATATATCATATATATCATGTATATCCTAAATATCTCATATATCCCATAAATATGGATATATATAACATATATCAATACCATATATATCCTAAATATCTGATTCATAATATATTTAATGAATATATATAAGAAT
>NW_028234443.1:7125617-7138117 GCF_977035675.1 Penaeus japonicus
TTTTAACGAACTCATAAACAATATCTAATGGGCAAATTATCCATACTTTGGGAAAACATAATGAATGAAAATAAATATACTATATACGAGGAAACAAATTAACTCCCTATTAAGTAATATTTCTCTTAATACCACTACATTACAAGATCCAAATGAAATGAAAACAGAAAACGGGTTCCTGGTAATTCTTCGTTTTCTCCCCTAAAGAAATGTTTATCAAATGGCCGCTTTACTTAACACAAGGAATTACTATCACGATCTCCACTCCAATAAATCTACTTTTAAGGATATGCACTATATTTTTTCTCTCAAATGATCATTACATTTCTAAGAATAACTCATTTGATGATTAAAGTAAAAGCAAATGTGATCAATCTTATGCATACTGTCGGAAAAGCGTCTATTACAGTGGTTATTAAACTAGGGGGGGGGCGAGAGGGGAGGGTCATAAAGTAGTATTTTTGCAAACCATTTTCGGAAATATTTCGATAAGTGTTATGATGTATACGAAATTCTTTGCGGAATTCTTTGGCCAATAATAGTACAAGATAATACTTTTTTCTGGGGATTTTTAAACATTTGGTTAAATATTTGACTGGTTTCTTAGGGTTCGGGTGACATGTATAGTATATAGATTTGACTAAAGACCAATTAATCATGGTCTCTAAAAAGCCGATAACAGATATTCTCTGCAAAACAATAAACGAGAATTTTTTATTAAAAAATTTTATACACACCAACACACACACCTACACATTCACATGCACACACACATACACACACACTCTCACATGCATACACAAATAAACACATACACATACACACTCCCACATACACACACACACATATACATACATACACGCACACGAAGGTTTTATTTTTTTCAGATAACATATATTGTAGAATGACAAAGATATTCTTACCTATTATGATAAGTATGTATACAAAAATGTGCGTTAATTTTCCACATAATTATATTCTCCCTAAAACAATGTCATCCTTATCTATTATTAATCATAAATGTCATTACTTGATTCGTTTTCAGAAGAGTTTCCTTACCCAAAATTATATTTTCCTTATTCTTTAATTTTGTAACAATATAAGACTTATCTGTGGACGTTAAGGAATTATCTTATAATTCATGTTTGAAATGAAAAGAGAAATTGTGTATGGGCTGTTTAATGACATGATATATGATGCATATGTATATCTATGTATACACACATACATACATATTATATATATATATATATATATATATATATATATATATATATATATATATATATATATAGGTAGATAGATAGATAGATAGATATATACTTCTATATTTATATATACACATATATATGTATATATATATATAGATAGATATATATATAGATATATTTATACATATATATACATACATACATATATATATATATATATATATATATATATATATATATACATATATATATATACATGTATATACATATGTACACACACACAATTATGATGAAGGTATTATCGAAAAACGTCAATCACATATCTTATTATTCGTTCTTTACAACATTTGCTACGGTGAACTATGTTCATGACCCACCCCCCCACCACACATCCGGGAGGGGGGAGGGAAGTGAACAGATGACGATAATGCCGACGATGATGATGGTAATAACGACGGCAATGAAGATGAAGGTTAGGATTATAATATAATGAATATTGTGATGAAAAAGGTGATAGTGATGATTACGGTTCATCTCTAGTTAGGTTTGATACCAAAAAAGGTTTCTTGCTGCACTGAACAAAAAGATAATCTGCAAATACTTTTTTGTCATTGTTTATAGCGCAGTGCAGTAGTTTCTCGTCCGAGACGTTTGCTTACATTAGACACATTTGGAACAGATTTCCCATCTCGTAAGACTTTCAGGATGTATGACCGGAGGTTGGCCAAGTCTCCCACGGTCCTGGTGCCGCGAAGGAGGTAGATATAAGTGCCAAGTGGCCGGAGTGCCGCATTCGACACCGATTCCTCCTCAGGCACAGACTTCCTTCAAGAGAGCAGTCATGAAGGGTCTTTGTGTCGTGGCCTTGGTCGCCGCGCTTTGCGTCGCTCCCTTCCGAGCTGAGCGACCTCCGTCGGGAGTGCTGCGTCCTATGCCCCGCCCTGGCACCGAGGGAGTGCACACTCTGCCGGCTCTTCTGCCTGACTATCTGCGCTCTTCGCACAGGCAGACCAGACCTTCTTATCGACCTGATGTTCCGTCCTTCCAGCGACCTCAGATCCAGCCCCGACACCCGTCCTTCAATAAGCAGACGAAGCCTCTGCCCCGTCCAGTGGGAGTCAGGACTCTGCCAGCAGAACTTCCAGAGGATTTTAGGCAGACAAGACCTTTCGTCCGCCCTGATGTTCCGTCCTTCCAGCGACCTCAGATCCAGCCCCGACACCCGTCCTTCAATAAGCAGACGAAGCCTCTGCCCCGTCCAGTAGAAGCCATTCGTCCGTCCCTGATGTTTCCGTCCCTTCCAGCGACCTCAGATCCAGCCCCGACACCCGTCCTTCAATATGCAGACGAAGCCTCTGCCCCGTCCAGTGGGAGTCAGGACTCTGCCAGCAGAACTTCCAGAGGATTTTAGGCAGACAAGACCCTTTGCTCGTCCTTCGACAGGAGTAAACACACTTCCTGCCGACCTTCCCGAACACTTTCGCAGCTCAACGAAACAGACAAGACCGGCACTCCGACCAACATCATATGTCCCTCATGCTGAATGTAAGTGTAAAACGAAATGTCTCTTTTTGTTCCAAGTACACTATGTACTGGGAACCACATTAGTTCAGACCAGTTTTCAATTGCTGCTCAAAAGATCCTTCTCAAAACCAAACAAATAAAGAAAGGCTCAAAGTGATGTATGAATAAAACAAACATGAATTTACAAATTTGTACAAATGAAGGAATTGGTTCAGTAAGGCCTTTGTCTGCCAATAGATAAACTACCATACAAATAATAAGTCATACCCAAAAACTAATATGATGGATCCTTCAATAGACAGCATGAACGAAATATGCAAAAGATCCGTACTAATGATCCACTTGTAATCTCCACAGCTGAGATCTGCCAGAGCTGCGAGCGCCTGACCTTCGTCCGGCGAGGAGCCTGTTGCAAGCGATGGAACCTCTGCTGCTGAGGAACGTCGTGGCTTGAGTCGACAGACAACGTCCTGTGATTGGCTTAGTCTTCTTTGAAATCTATCAATATTGGTACGATTAGGAATACAGAATCGACTTTAATATATTCTGTGTTGATAGGTAACGGAAGTGCCCCCAAATCATGTCGACCTTGAAAAAGCAATATATGTCAGAAACATTGCATTGAAATTGGACATGTCAATTTTATAGTGCAAATATATAAAAATACTGTAGGTGAAGTTATTTGTCGAATGTTCCAACAAATAAATTCAATATCTGAGAATCCTCCGTGAATGTTTATAACCTGATGATATAATTTGACAAGAGGATTTTTTATCAATCAATAACAACCTAAGAATCAGATAATCTGAAAGCCTTAGCTTCAATAAAGACGATAATTCTGTAAAGCAAAACCAATAACAGAAGGAAATGCATTAAATCCAGTAAAACAATATTGCAGATATAATCGTAACTTATTAAATGAGAAATGCAGAATATCGGAATTAACTTGTTTATGGATTTACAAGTGTTAAGATCAACTCGTTCTCAAAAAGATTTCCATCAACACCTTTGGTTTAATCAGTTAAATCAATCAAGTAAAAAGGCAACTAGCAATAGTAACCTTAAAACTAAATTATTTACCTTTCACATATGTATTTTCATCAGTTGAACTCTTCAACAAAAGAAGCATTTAAGAATATTTGGACAATCATTCTTAAGTTGACTCTTTCAAATGAATTGCTTATATTACAGTCTCTGTAATATCTAATCAATGATTTATTTTAAAAAGATGCAAGCAAGAGTGTGGAAAATAGTAAACACTGATATAACACAATACATATACTGAACTGTAAATCTGTACACTACGGCTTTGTCTTTAGCAAAAACTACCATGATTTAATACTAATGTAACACAAAAATCAAATGGTACTTTCTGTAGACCAATATTGCTCGAGAAAACATGAAAAATAACTCTGGGGAAAAGTAATACCACAAGACACTTTCTAATAACACAAAGTACCTTTCAAACACAATTAAAAAATATACCACAATTTATATAAATCTCCAAAACAGACGGATAATCAAAGAATTATGTTGGGCATATGCTAACAAGGGACATAAGCTTTATTATTTTTTTTTTTTTATTATTATTAAAGAAAAATAGATAAAGCACATGTGTTCTACTTTCACCAATCCCTGTTGGAGTCCGCGGGGTTATATATATAATATATATATTATATAGATATAAAATATATATAAATATATATATATATATATATATATTTTTATTTTTTTTTTTTTTTTTTTTTTTTTTAACGAACTCATAAACAATATCAAATGGGCAAATTATCCATACTTTGGGAAAACATAATGAATGAAAATAAATATACTCTATACGAGGAAACAAATTAACTACCTACTAAGAAATATTTCTCTTAATACCACTACATTACAAGATCCACATGAAATGAAAACAGAAAACGGGTTCCTGGTAATTATTAGTTTTCTCCCCTAAAGAAATGTTTATCAAATGGCCGGTTTATTTAACACAAGTAATTACTATCACGATCTCCACTCCAATAAATCTACTTTTAAGGAAATGCACTATATTTTTTCTTCCAAATAACCGTTTGATTTCTAAGAAAAGCCCATTTGATGATCAGAGTAAAAGCAAATGTGATAAATCTTATGCATACTGTCGGAAAAGCGTCTATTACAGTGGTTATTAAACTAAGGGGGGGTAGAGGGGAGGGTCATAAAGTAGTATTTTCGCAAACCATTTTCGGAATTATTTTAATAAGTGTTGTGATGTACACGAGTGTTGCTTGTGCGGAATTCTTTGGCCAATGATAAGACAAGATCATATTTTTTTCCTAGGGGATTTTTAATCATTTGGTTGAATATTTGACTGGTTTATTAGGATTCGGGTGATATGTCTAATATATAGATTTGACTAAAGACCAATTAATCATTATAGTCTCTGAAAAGCCGATAATAGATATTCTCTGCAAAGCAACAAAAGACAATTATTGATTAAAAAATGTTAAACGCACCAACACAGACACACATACACACACACACATACACACACACACATACATGCACACACACACACACACACATAAACACACACACACTCACATGCACACACACACACACACATAAACACACACACACACACATGCACACACACATACATACACGCACACGAACGTTTTTAATTATTTCAGATAACATATATTGTATAATATAATAAATAATTATATAAAAATACAAGTCAATTTTCTATATATTTTGTATTTTCCCTAAAGCAATATCATTCATATCTATCATTAATTATCAATTTCATTACCTGATTCGTTTTCAGAAGTTTCCTTATCCAAAACTATATTTTCGTTATTCTGTAATTTTGTAACAACATAAGACTTATCTGTGGGAGTTAAGAAATTATCTTGAAATTCAAGTTTGAAATGAAAAGAGAAATAGTGAATGAGATGTTTAAGAACATGATATATGATGCATAGATAGATAGATATAGATATAGTTATATATACAGATATATATGTATATATATATATATATATGTATATATATATGTATATATATATATATATATATATATATATTATATATATATATATATACATATGTATGTATATATATATGTATATACATATATATATACATACATATGTATATATATAAATATATGTATGCTAATATTATTATATATACCATCAATACATATATATGGGGGATATAATATATATACAACATTTGCTACGGAGTAACGATTTCATCGGGGAGGGAAATGTATAATATACGATAATGCCGCGATGTATGATGTAATAACGATATGTATATATATGTATATATACATATATATACATATACATGTATATGTATAAATATATGTACGGTTCGTCTGTAGTTAGGTTTAATAACAAAAATAGTTTCTTGCTGCACTGAACAAAAAAACATAATCTGCAAATACTTATTTGTCATTGTTTATAGCGCAGTGCAGTAGTTTCTCGTCCGAGACGTTTGCTTACATTAGACACATTTGGGACAGATTTCCCATCACGCAAGACTCGCAGGATATATTACCGGAGGTTGGCCAAGTCTCCCACGGTCCTGGTGCCGCGAGGGAGGTAGATATAAGTGCCAAGTGGCCGGAGTGCCGCATTCGACACCGATTCCTCCTCAGGCACAGACTTCCTTCAAGAGAGCAGTCATGAAGGGTCTTTGTGTCGTGGCCTTGGTCGCCGCGCTTTGCGTCGCTCCCTTCCGAGCTGAGCGACCTCCGTCGGGAGTGCTGCGTCCTATGCCCCGCCCTGGCACCGAGGGAGTGCACACTCTGCCGGCTCTTCTGCCTGACCATCTGCGCTCTTCGCACAGGCAGACCAGACCTTCTTATCGACCTGATGTTCCGTCCTTCCAGCGACCTCAGATCCAGCCCCGACACCCGTCCTTCAATGAGCAGACGAAGCCTCTGCCCCGTCCAGTGGGAGTCAGGACTCTGCCAGCAGAACTTCCAGAGGATTTTAGGCAGACAAGACCTTTCGTCCGCCCTGATGTTCCGTCCTTCCAGCGACCTCAGATCCAGCCCCGACACCCGTCCTTCAATAAGCAGACGAAGCCTCTGCCCCGTCCAGTGGGAGCCATAACTCTGCCAGCAGAACTTCCAGAGGATTTTAGGCAGACAAGACCTTTCGTCCGCCCTGATGTTCCGTCCTTCCAGCGACCTCAGATCCAGCCCCGACACCCGTCCTTCAATAAGCAGACGAAGCCTCTGCCCCGTCCAGTAGGAG
Organism: Penaeus japonicus; assembly: GCF_977035675.1. Lineage (NCBI taxonomy): Eukaryota > Metazoa > Arthropoda > Malacostraca > Decapoda > Penaeidae > Penaeus > Penaeus japonicus. The sequence goes on from NW_028234443.1 coordinate 7,132,603, forward strand.
CTATAACTCTGCCAGCAGAACTTCCAGAGGATTTTAGGCAGACAAGACCGGCACTCCGACCAACATCATATGTCCCTCATGCTGAATGTAAGTGTAAAACGAAATATCTCTTTTTTGTTCCAAGTACACATTAGTTTAGACCAGTTTTCAATTGCTGCTCAAAAGATCCTTTTCAAAACTAAAGAAGTAGAGAAAGGCTAAAATCGATTTATGATTAAACAAACATGAATTTACACATTTGTACAAATGAAGGAATTGGTTCAGTAAGGCCTTTGTCTGCCAACAGATAAACTACCATACAAATAAGTCATACCCAAATAATAAGCCATACCCAAAAGCTAATATGATGGCTCCTCCAACAGACAGCATGAACGAAATATGCAAAAGATCCGTACTAATGATCCACTTGTAATCTCCACAGCTGAGATCTGCCAGAGCTGCGAGCGCCTGACCTTCGTCCGGCGAGGAGCCTGTTGCAAGCGATGGAACCTCTGCTGCTGAGGAACGTCGTGGCTTGAGTCGACAGACAACGTCCTGTGACTGGCTTAGTCTTCTTTGAAATCTATATTGGTATGAGTAGGAATACAGAATCGACTTTAATATATGCTGGGTTGATACTGAAGAAAAAAATATATACTTTAGAAACATTGCACTGAAACTGGAGATGTAAATTCTATAGTGCAAATATATAAAAATACTGTAGGTGAAGTTATTTGTCGAATGTTCCAACAAATAAATTCAATATCTGAGAATCCTCCGTGAATGTTTATAACCTGATGATATAATTTGACAAGAGGATTTTTTATCAATCAATAACAACCTAAGAATCAGATAATCTTAAAGCTTTAGCTTCAATAAAGACGCTCATTCTGGAAAGTAAAACCAATAGCAGAAGGAAATGCATTAAATCCAATAAAACACTATTGTGGATATAATTGTAACTTATTAAATGAGAAATGCAGAATATCGGAATTAACTTGTTTATGGATTTACAAGTGTTAAGATTAACTCGTTCTCAAAAAGATTTCCATCACCACCTTTGGTTTAATCAGTTGAATAATTCAAGTAAAAAGGCAGCTAGTAATATTAGCCTTAAAACTAAATTACTTAACCTTTCACATATATATTTTCATCAGTTGAATTCTTCAACAAAAGATGCATTTAAGAATATTAAAGCAATCACTCTTAAGTTGACTCTTTCAATTGCATTGCTTATATTACAATCTCTGCAATATCTAACCAATGATTTAACTCAAAAGATGCAAGCAAGAGTGTGGAAAATAGTAAACGCTGATATAACACAATATATAAACTGAACTGTAAATTTGCACACTACGGCTTTGCCTTTAGCAAAAACTACCAAGATTCAATAATTATGTAGCACAAAAGTCAAATGGTACTTTCTGTAGACTAATATTGCTCGAAAGAACATGAAAAATAAATCTTGGTTAAATTAATGCCACAAGACACTTTCTAATAACACAAAGTACCTTTCGAACACAATTAAAAAATATACCACAATAAAAATATAATCTCAAAACAAAACGGATAAATCAAATAATTTTGTAATAAAGACTTATGTTGGTTGGACATTTTAAACAACTGACATAAGCCTTTAATTATATTTTTTTTTTTTTTTTATGAAAAGAAAAATAGGATAAAGCACATGCGTTCACTATTCACCAGTCCTTGTTGGAGTCCGCGGGGTATATATTTTTACGAAACTCATAACCAATTTCTAATGGGCAAATTTATCCATACTTTGGAAAACAGAATAAAAATAAACATGCTCTATACGAGGAAACAAATTAACTCCCTATTAAGTAATATTTCTCTTAATACCACTACATCACAAGATCCACATGAAATGAAAACAGAAAACGGGTTCCTGGTAATTCTTCGTTTTCTCCCCCCAAAGAAATGTTTATCAAATGACCAGTTTATTTAACAGAAGGAATTACTATCACGATCTCCACTCCAATAAATCTACTTTTAAGGATATGCACTATATTTTTTCTCTCAAATGATCATTACATTTCTAAGAATAACTCATTTGATGATTAAAGTAAAAGCAAATGTGATAAATCTTATGCATACTGTCGTAAAAGCGTCTATTATAGTGATTATTAAACTGGGGGGGGGAGGGGAGGGTCATAAAGTATTATTTTCGCAAACCATTTTCGGAATTATTTGAATAAGTTTGTAATGTACACGAGTGTTGCTTGTGCGGAATTCTTAGACCAATGATGAGACAAGATCATACATTTTTTATTCTTTTTATTCTTTTTTCTTGGGAATTTTTAATCATTTGGTTAAATATTTGACTGGATTATTAGGATTCGGGTGACATGTATAGTATATAGATTTGACTAAAGACCAATTAATCATTATAGTCTCTGAAAAGCCGACAGTAGATATTCTCTGCAAAACAACAAGACAATTATTGATTAAAAAATGTTAAACGCACCAACACATACACATACACACACATACACACACAAATACACACATAAATACACACACACACACTCACATTCACACATGAACACACACACACACGCACGCGCGCGCACACGAATGTTTTTAATTATTTCAGATGATAATATTGTATAATGACCAAGATTTTCTCACCTAATATAATAAATAATTATGCAAAATACAGGTTAACCTTCCACATATTTTGTATTTTCTCTAAAACAATATCATTCATATCTATCATTAATCATAAATTTCAGTACCTGATTCGTTTTCAATAGAGTGTCCTTACCCAAAACTATATTTTCCTTATCCTATAATTTTGTAACAATATAAGACTTATCTGTGGACGTTAAAGAATTATCTTGAAATTCAAGTTCGAAATGAAAAGAGAAATAGTATATGAGAACATGATGTACGATGCATATGTATATACATACACACACACACACACACACACACACACACTGTTCAAAGTAAAATATCTTTATATAATTATATATATATATATATCATATGTATGTATGTATGAGTTAATATATATATTCATATAGAGAGAGAGCAGAGAGAATTAAAGAGAGGCGAGGATACTATATATGTATATATATATATATATATATATATATCTATATATAAATAAATATATATATATATATAAATCAAATAATAAATATATATATATATATATATCTATATATATATATTATAACTAATTTACATATATTCTGTATAACATCTGTCTTATGTAAGTATATATATATATATTTATATATTATATATATATATATATAAAATTGTATATATATAAAGTATATTAATCTTTATAAATATATATAAATATCAATAATAATATGTCATATACAGAGGAGAAATAACAGAGATCGAACCAGAGAGAGCAATATAATATATATGTATATATGTATATATACACATATATATCTGTATATATATATATATATAGATAGATAGATAGATAGATAAATAGATAGATAGATAGATATAGATATATACATATATATTTGTGAATATATATATAGACAGAGAGAGATATACATGTACACACACAATTATGAGGAAGGTTTTATCGAAACGCGTCAATCACATATCTTGCGCTGTGAAGCCATTCGTTTTTTACTAAAGTTGCAACAGTGAACTATGTTCATGACCCCCCCCCCCCCACCACCACCATCACACATCCGGGAGGGGGGGGGGAGTGAACAGGTGACGATAATACGATAATGCCGACGATGATGCTGGAAATAACGACGGCAATGAAGATGAAGGTTAGGATTATAATATAATGAATATTGTGATGGAAAAGGCGATAGTGATGATTACGGTTCATCTCTAGTTATGTTTAATACCAAAAAAGGTTTCTTGCTGCACTGAAAAAAAAATAAATAATAATAATGAATAAATAAATAAATAAAAAATAATGATAATTTGCAAATACTTTTTTGTCATTGTTTATAGCGCAGTGCAGTAGTTTCTCGTCCGAGACGTTTGCTTACATTAGACACATTTGGAACAGATTTCCCATCTCGCAAGACTTTCAGGATGTATGACCGGAGGTCGGCCAAGTCTCCCACGGATAACCGGTGCCCGCGGGGGAAGGGGAGTGTAGATATAAGTGCCAAGTGGCCGGAGTGCCGCATTCGACACCGATTCCTCCTCAGGCACAGACTTCCTTCAAGAGAGCAGTCATGAAGGGTCTTTGTGTCGTGGCCTTTGTCGTCGCGCCGCGCTTTGCGTCGCTCCCTTTCCGAGCTGAAGCGACCTCCGTCGGGAGTGCTGCGTCCTATGCCGCGCCCTGGCACCGAGGGAGAGTGGCCACACTCTGCCGGCCTCTTCTGCCGGACCTATCTGCGCTCTCTTCGCACAGGCAGACCAGACTTTCTTATCGACTGGTGATCCGTTTCCAGCGACCTCAGNTTNAGCCCNGACACCCGTCCTTCAGTAAGCAGACGAAGCNTCTGCCNCGTCCAGTGGGCGTCAGGACTCTGCCAGCAGACTTCAGAGGATTTTTAGGCAGACAAAGGACCTTTCGTCCGCCCTGAAGTTCCGTTCTCTTCCAGCGACCTCAGGATCCAGCCCCGACACCCGTCCTTCATAAAGCAGACGAAGCCTCTGCCCCGTCCAGTGGAGCCATAACTCTTGACCAGCAGGGAAAACAAAAAAAAATTCCAGGAGGATCTTAGGCAGACCAAGACCTTTCGTCCGCCCTGAAGGTTCCGTCCTTCCAGCGACCTACAGAATCCAGCCCCGACACCCGTCCTTCAATATGCAGAACGAAGCCTCTGCCCGTCCGTGGGAGCCAATAACTCTGCCAGCAGAACTTCCAGAGTTATCTCAAGCAGACAAAGACCTTTCGTCCGCCCTGATGTTCCGACCCTTCAGCGACCTCAGATCCAGCCCCGACACCCGTCCTTCAATAAGGAGGAACGAAGCCAACTGCCCCGTCCAGAGGGAGTCTATACCGGACTCTGCAAGGCAGAACTTCCAGAGGATTTTAGGCAGACAAGACCATAACGTCCGCCCTGATGTTCCGTTCCTTCCACGACCTCAGAGATCCAGCCCGACACCCGTCCATCTCAATAACACGCAGACGAAGCCTCTGCCCCGTCAGTGGTGGAGGTCAGGACCCTGCCAGCAGAACTCCAGAGGATTTTTAGGCAGACAAGACCCTTTGCTCGACCCTTCAACAGGAGTCACCACACACTTCCTGCCGACCTCCCGACACTTCGCAGCTCAACGAAACCAGACATCGACCGGCCACTCGACCAACATCATATGGTCCTCATGCTGAATGTAAGTGTTAAAAAAACGACAATGTCATCTTTTTGTTCCAAAGTAACTACTGTTACTCGGGACCACATTAGTATCAGACAGTTTTCAATTGTGCCTTACAAAGATCCTTCTCAAAAACCAAACAAATAAAGGAAAGGCTTAAAGTGATGTATGAATAAAACAAACATGAATTACAAATTTTGTACAATGAAGGAAAATTGGTTCAGTAAAGCCTTTGTCTGTCAATAGATAA
>NW_028234443.1:7158117-7160617 GCF_977035675.1 Penaeus japonicus
GAGCCAGTAAAGGAAACTAGACCAGCTGTTCAAGAGCCAGTAAAGGAAACTAGACCAGCTGTTTTAGAGCCAGTAAAGGAAACTAGACCAGCTGTTCAAGAGCCAGTAAAGGAGACTAGACCAGCTGTTCTAGAGCCAGTAAAGGAGACTAGACCAGCTGTTCAAGAGCCAGTAAAGGAAACTAGACCAGCTGTTCTAGAGCCAGTAAAGGAAACTAGACCAGCTGTTCAAGAGCCAGTAAAGGAGACTAGACCAGCTGTTCTAGAGCCAGTAAAGGAAACTAGACCAGCTGTTCAAGAGCCAGTAAAGGAAACTAGACCAGCTGTTCAAGAGCCAGTAAAGGAAACTAGACCGGCAGTAAGAAAGACTAGATCACTTGATTTGATCTCAGCAGATACCAGACCTGCTGTACTTGAATCACAAGAAGGTCAGGCTGAAAAAGAAACCAAGCCAGCTGTTCTGGAACCAGTAGAGACTAGACCAGCTGCTCTGGAACCATCCAAGGAAACTAGACCAGCTGTTCTGGAACCATCCAAGGAAACTAGACCAGCTGTTCTAGAACCATCCAAGGAAACTAGACCTGCTGTTCTGGAACCATCCAAGGAAACTAGACCAGCCGTTATGGAACCAGTAGAGACTAGACCAGCTGTTCTGGAACCAGTAGAGACTAGACCAGCTGTTCTGGAACCAGTAGAGACAAGACCAGCTGTTCTGGAACCAGTAGAGACTAGACCAGCTGTTCTGGAACCAGTAGAGACTAGACCAGCTGTTCTGGAACCAGTAGAGACTAGACCAGCTGTTCTGGAACCAGTAGAGACTAGACCAGCTGTTCTGGAACCAGTAGAGACAAGACCAGCTGTTCTGGAACCAGTAGAGACTAAACCAGCTGTTCTGGAACCAGTAGAGACTAAACCAGCTGTTCTGGAACCAGTAGAGACAAGACCAGCTGTTCTGGAACCAGTAGAGACTAGACCAGCTGTTCTGGAACCAGTAGAGACTAGACCAGCTGTTCTGGAACCAGTAGAGACTAGACCAGCTGTTCTGGAACCAGTAGAGACTAGACCAGCTGTTCTGGAACCAGTAGAGACTAAACCAGCTGTTCTGGAACCAGTAGAGACTAGACCAGCTGTTCTGGAACCAGTAGAGACTAGACCAGCTGTTCTGGAACCAGTAGAGACTAGACCAGCTGTTCTGGAACCAGTAGAGACTAGACCAGCTGTTCTGGAACCAGTAGAAACTAGACCAGCTGTATTAGAACCAGTGGAGGATTATGTATTTGGCAATTCATTAGGTGAACTACGGATTGGTCTAAGCTGGTATCCATACTCCAACTCTATCAATCAGATACCAGCTGTCCCTGAGGAACCCATCAAGCAGACTAAGCCAGCTGTCCCTGAGGAACCTATCAAGCAGACTAAGCCAGCTGTCCCTGAGGAACCCATCAAGCAGACTAAGCCAGCTGTCCCTGAGGAACCCATCAAGCAGACTAAGCCAGCTGTCCCTGAGGAACCCATCAAGCAGACTAAGCCAGCTGTCCCTGAGGAACCCATCAAGCAGACTAAGCCAGCTGTCCCTGAGGAACCCATCAAGCAGACTAAGCCAGCTGTCCCTGAGGAACCCATCAAGCAGACTAAGCCAGCTGTCCCTGAGGAACCCATCAAGCAGACTAAGCCAGCTGTCCCTGAGGAACCCATCAAGCAGACTAAGCCAGCTGTCCCTGAGGAACCCATCAAGCAGACTAAGCCAGCTGCCCTTGAAGAACCCGTCAAGCAGACTAAGCCAGCTGCCCTTGAAGAACCCGTCAAGCAGACTAAGCCAGCTGTCGCTTAGTGACAAATTTAGCAAATTCATTTTTCTTCTCTACAGAACCCACCAACAACCTACAGTACAAATTTCACCTAATGCCTCCTTCCATCTCTAGAAAAAGCAATAATACATTAATTTGTGAACCTACATAATTTTGTAAATTTTGATTGCTCTGCTTGTTAAAATAAATTCGAACAGCTATGTAACTTCCTGTTTTTGTCAAAATTACATTGAGGTTTTCGGAATACAGTTGCCTTTAATTACCTAGATCAACATCGATGTGATACATAGACTATCTGATATAATCTATAAAAACTGTAATTCTAAAAAGTCTTGTGTAATAAACATGTGGAATGGTTCTTGCCAGTGTTATATATATACATACATATATATATATATATATATATATATATATATATATATATATATATATATATATATATATATATATATATATATATATCAGACCCACAATAACATTTTAGTATTATTAGTAACGAAGATGAATGTCTCACTGACTTCATATTCAATGAAAAAGATATTCTTGAAGCAGTAAGTAAAATATCAACAAACTCAGCAGCTGGGCCAGATGAAATCCCAGCAATCTTTAAAAAAAAAAAAAAAAAAAAAAAAAAAAAAAAAAAAAAACTGCAAAGAAACCATAGCAAAGCCACTGGTAACTTTGTGGAGGAAA
>NW_028234443.1:7168117-7175617 GCF_977035675.1 Penaeus japonicus
AGATATCTTTGTAATATTTATTCATCATTATATGATTTTTAAAAAACTGTCATAACAAGAAATCAAGAAAAAAAAAACACTCCTATTTTTACACTCATTCACACATATACACACAGCATGTGATGGAGGTGGAAGACCGGTATCTGGTGTACGACGGAGACCTCGTGGAACTTAACCAAGACGACTACACGGCTATGCAGAGAGTCCACGCATACCTGCTAAATGATTCCTTGATGATTGCAGCGTGGCTTAGCGACAGGTGAGTTCTCAGTCTTTACGATGATGAGGGATTCTAGTGATATAAGGAGATGGTTTAGGGTGAAATAAAGGAGAGTAATGAGAAGAGATATATGGAGTTCTTATCATTATTGTACATTTTGCTTTATTATTTTGATTATTGAGGAGATAGTGTTGAGGGGTTTTGTATTATGTTTGGAGGTTAAATTATCATATAAATTACATTACTTTTTTAGAACTAAAGTAACCGTTAATCCATGCCGTTATATATGGAATATTCTGTCAAAATATTGCTCTGTTATAGTGGTACTTCAAAGAATAAAGCTAAAAAAATGATGATAGGAAAAGAAAAACTTTAAAAAAAAGAAATGATTATAAGTTCTCTTTACTCATAACAGGCGGGGACCAGTGCGATATAGGTTCGAGGTGCTCTACCCCCTAGACCAGGTTTTACCAGTGAACATCAAGGATCGTGGAACAACGAAGAATGCCTTTAAGGTCCTCATTTTCCCTGATACCAGAGTATTTATGGCCCCAGATGCTAAGTCTAAGGTGAGATTTTAACTTTTCTCGCAGGAGTGACACACTACAAAAACTTACCTGTATTATTTCTGAAAGTTGGTGCTCAGTTTCAGAGTGTAATTTTGATTTCATGAATGCTTTTGCTAGATGTAATTATGTATAATAAAGATGAGATATAGCTTATTAATATTTGCCATATGAAGAACTAGATGCAGGGATAGTAAAAGTAGTAGAAAACTGTAAGCTCTATTAAGAATTAGATGCAATGTTAGTAATGATAATATCAAAAGTTTATGTTATGTTAGCATCTACATACAGTATTAATAACAATAATAGAAAAAAGTAAGAGAGAAGAACCAAAGGAAAGAGACTAAAAGAATATAAGTAAAGTGAATTATTTTTTGTCATTCTTTCACACTTATTCTTTATATTTTCTATTGTATTCCTTTCTGAACAAGAGTTTCACACATTTTGCCCGTCTCTCTCTGCCCGATAGCAAGACTGGCTAGACGAAATAGAACGTACCAAAGCCAACAAGGTTACAGTGGACAAGCAGAAGGTGGAACGAGCCCAGCAGCAGCAGAAGGAACGGCACCAGAGTCTGAGCAAAGAGGATTCTCTGGAGAGTAATAATCGTAGGTGTCACGAGTTCTCGGTTCCCTGGGAGCGCTGTCTGTTTCAGAGTTTAGGGTTTGACTTTGAAGTAATGTGAATATGAATTTCATTTTGTTATCGGTATTGGAAGGGTTTTGTGTATGTGTGTGTGTGTGTGTGTGTGTGTGTGTGTGTGTGTGTGTGTGTGTGTGTGTGTGTGTGTGTGTGTGTGTGTGTGTGTGTGTGTGTGTGTGTGTGTGTGTGTGTGTGTGTGTGTGTGTGTGTGTGTGTGTGTGTGTGTGTGTGTGTGTGAGTGTGAGTGAGATTTTAAGATGCCTAGAGTGTTTGTGCAGTATACTATAAAATATTATTTTTATGACAGCCTTTGCACAGGATTTCATGAAAGTAACTTTGTCAGGTAAAGAAGTCTTTGTACCACATAATTAGTTGGCAGATTAGTGTATATCTCTTTTTAGTGCTAAGAGATATTCTTTGCCTAAAAAAATTACTAAAGTAAAGAAAAAACAAAAACATCATCTAAAACTCCACCATTCCTCCCACAGCCTTTGGAGATGATGACGACAGCTTGAACCCCTTCCAGGAGTTACCACCACCCTCCATGGGCCCCCCAGAGTGGGTGCTAGAGCTGCCCGAGGAACTTGACCAAGCCATCGCACAGAGGAACTTTGAGGATGCCGTTAGTCTGATCGACAGCGGACGTGAGTTCTTTGACTCGGCACCCAAGACTGCGGCTTATAATGAGATGAGGTGAGTAACAGATGGAATAGGGGTTCTGAAGCTGCTTGTTTTTTTGTTGATGTATGTGTTTGTTTGTTTGTTTATGTTTGTATGTGTAGAATGGGGATCTGTGTACATCTCTTTGAGTAAGGCTTGGAAATTGCACCACAGGAGTCAAGGTTAGGACTATTGTTTGTAACCTTTTGCTGTGTATTTTCTGCTTACCTGCTTGGGAAGGTGGAAGTGGTTCTGTTTTTGTGGTCATCTGTTTCTCTTCTACATCATGTTACAGAAAAATCATTTCGATATGAGAACTAGAAAATTCTAACACGATTGTATTTCTTTCAGACGTGCCCTGGAAGGGAGAGTGCGCAGTCTGGTGGAGGTGCTGCAGGGAGAGCTCCGTGTAACCCCAGAGAAGAGTCTACAGGGAGGTCCTCGTGCAGCTCGCAGGGCAACCACACTCTTGGTGCATCTAAACAAATCCAGTCAGGTATATAAATTCAGCTTAGGTTGGGGTTATTTACTGATCTAGAATTTCTTAGTAATGATGTAAGGGTACTTTTTTAAAAATTAAGTTTGTCATGTTATAAAGAGAATCATTTTGATAATGCCTTTTTTTTTCCCCCAAATTCTGTCCAGGTTGTTTCAAGAATGCCAGTTTGTTCATATTCTAAACTGTATCACCCTAATAATGTCAGTCTTCATACTATCAGTGTAATAATTCCAGTCTCTTCAGTATTGCAGCTGGATTATTTTAATCATGCCAGTTTCTTAACATTCAAACCTAGTCTCTTGAGTATCTTAAAAGAATGACTGTAATAAGCCCAATCTCCCTCATATTATATCTAAATCATTCTTTCCCCCCTCACACAGGCCTGCGAATTATTCCTCGGTCATCGTGGGGCCATACTAAAGGCAGGACTCAAGAGGCTGCGATTAGAGGGCAAAACGGTGCTCTACGTCCGCCAGCTCTGTTCCATCTTTTTCCACAATCTGCTGGAAACAGGACGCGAGTTCACCAAAGCCTTCCCGGCCAATCGTAGTTGTACTTCAGGTTAGGGCTCAGATATGTCTTCTTTTTCCCTTTTCTTCATCATTTTCTTTTTCTCTACTACTTTTATTATTTATTTATATCTTTTTTTCTTTCTTTCTTTCTTTCTTTCATTCATTCATATATTTGTGTCAATATATTTGAATTTATAGATATGAAATGCAATTTGATAAAATAAAACCTGGAAATAAAAAGCAAGAATTATTTTATCCATATCAGTATGTTTATGTATATGCGTTAATCTCGTGAGTATTGAACACTTTAGAGAAGTTACAGATACTAACTCTATCAATATCTTCTACCGCTCTCCTGTAGCCTTTGTAGTGTGGGCTCACAATGAAGTGTCAAATTTCGCCTCTATGTTCTCACGCCACGTATTTACGACTCAGTCTACCATCACAACGGTTGCCGAATGCATTAGTCGTGCTGATTACCACTGCCAGCAGGTGAGGGAGGTGCACCCATTGATGTGTTTATTTCTCTAAAATATGTATCTTTACATCTCCTCTATTTATGTCTCCTCCAATGACAAAGTTAGTTTGATAAAATACCTCCAGCCCAACATTTCAAAACATCCTTTCCAGTCCAAGGAAACTGCATAGCAAACAAAAACCTAATAATTTATCAACACCTAATCCACCATTGCACTCTTCCTCCTCGTCAATCACGCAGCTGGCAGACATCGGACTAGACCTGACATTCGCGCTGCACACCCTCCTACTGCGTGATGTGGAGAAGTGGATCCGTGATGGCAGGGACAAGATGGTCGAGGCCGTCAAGTTGAGGGGGCAGGAAGACACCTGGAAGACCCTCAAGTACGAGAACAAGGACCAGCTCAATAAATTCATCGAGGACATGAACGACATTGGCATCGCAAACATACAGACTTACGTGACAGGTATGTGAAGGGGAAAATGAGAGACGGTTAGTATTTTACTTTTACCCATTCACAGCAGGGCTATTCCGGCTCTAAATGGTGGAAATGCCGGGACATTTGAATGCATAAGCCTAACGCCTCAGGATTCTCGTGCGAACTAGCCGCGAGCCTGGGCTGTTCACTCGCTCACCCGGTGCACTGGCCTTGACTAAATATCTTGTCACCGGCATCTGACCCAAAAACCATGAAACGTGATAGCACGTCAGCCGGCGCAAGTGGGTTAATGAATAGGGAGAGATTACTTTTATTTCATTACATATATTACATCTTTATCTCTACTTCCTATATATACTCTCAGGAATATCAACATTTTTTGTTATGAGAGAATAACAACTCAGGATTGTGTAGTGCTTTTTTCTTTTTTATTTATGATGTCTCTTATTAAATCACAAATATTCTTATAATCGAAGATAGACTTCAATCATCTCAGTGAATACTGTATTAACCCATTCATGCTGGGGGCATTCCAGCCTTGCATGTCACAATGCCGGGGCTCTCGAACGCATAGGCCTAAATCAATTGAATGGCACAATACTGTGCCACCCGGCAACTGGGCCTAGAATGCGTGGTACAGTAGTGTACCACCCGTCCAGAGTGGGTTAATAGGGAGATTTCCTGCTAAAACTTGAATTTTATAGATCTACAAAGGCGAGGATTATAACATACAGTGTATACTGAGAAGTAGGAGAGGGATAAAAAAGACTTGATTGAAGCGCCTAGAGTTTACTTTGCTTACTTGCAATGTCATAAAAGCATAATCATGTTTTTTTGTTTTTTTCCCATTCTCCTCTCCAGACGAACTCTCGGTCGGATTGACAAACAACAGCATCCAGTTCAGCCGTGCTTTCTTGGGCTACCTAGAAGACGTCCTTCGTCTGTTCTGGCCTGAGACAGAGCACCTTATCAACGAGTCTCTCACTGCGCTATTCTCTGCCCAGCTCCGCCATTGCAAGGCGTCGCTGGATGAGACGCTCTTCAAAAATGAAGTATGAAAAGGATGATTAGTAGCTTTTGGATATTGGTAGCTTTTAGATGTTGATAATAAGTAGCTTTTAGATGTTTATCTAGAATGTACTCTAGTTGTTGTTTTTTCTTTTCTTTTCTTTTTTTAACTAGTTTTATATCATTTGAAATTTTCTGTAGAATCCTTAGTTTATTTGGAAAAAGAGGCTCTTCAAGAACATAGATGTCAGTAGAAAATAGCTTTTGAATGACATTTAGATGTAGGATAGATGTCTTATTAGACATTTCAGTGGAGCTAGTAAAATCAAATAATATTGCTAGTTTGAGAATTGGCTTATTTTTTTATATTTCTATCCTCATTTTATTTATTTATTTATTTTTTGCTCTTTACCTTGATAATGATGAGGTGATTTTGGCTTAGTCTCAGTGCCAGGGTATTTTGAGTGCACAGGCCTAATGCCTCGGGCTATTTACCCACTCTGGCCGCCCCCAACCACTGTGTGCACAATTACCCGGCAAGCCAGCCATACAAAATGCTCTAACGTGATATGACATCCCCAGTGGCAAGTGCTGCCACCACATGGCATGATATAATGTCACCTGGCTTAACCCATTGGTCGCTGTTTTAAAATATGTATGCAGTAGGATGCCGGATTTACATTGTCTGGCACAGTGCCAGTATTTTATTGATTTTTCTGACTATTTATTGTTTGATGTATTATCAAGAGTATAAGCAGAAAGTAGGCAACTTACTAGACACCTCGAGACTGAAGTATATGAAAAGTGAATGCACTGACGATGTTTAAGTATTAATTCATTACATGGAATATATATCTTTTTTTTTTTAATCTTATAGCATCTTACCATTTTAATTTTCTGATTTACCTAGATGGCATAACATTTATAATAGCTTTGTTATTGTGATTATTATCTTTTATACTCAAGTAATTATTGTTTTTTCTTTTCCCTCTCTCTAGGTACCAAACATCCGACGGAACAGTGCCTTCCTCCTGGACGTGGTGTTGACACTAGCCGAGCACAGATATGCAGAGGCAGTTGGTCATGCACACCCAAGCTTACCTGGTCTGCATGGCCATTATGTGGCTCTGACAGGCCAGGCTGTCAATGCTCCAACCATTAGCAAATACGAATCAAACTTCATTTGAATTTCTTTCGGCAGGAGGTTTCCTCCATGGAGCTTTTTTCTCTCTCTGTCTCCTTTCCATTCTTTCTCTTTCTGCATTTCTCCTTCGCATTCTTTCTCTTTCTGCATTTCTTCTTTGCACTCTTTCTCTCTCTCTCTGCATTTCTCCTTTGTATTCTCTCACTCTCTCTCTTTTTCTCATTGCTTTCTGGAAAATTCCTGAAGACTTTGACCTTACTTCCCATGTCAGTATGAGTGAAAACGAATGTATAACTTTATTACAGAGTATAGATATATTATCTACGAGAATAATGTATAAATTGAGGCTTGTGCTGGTTCAATAAACCTTCAAAAAAATGTATCTTTGCATTTATTGTATATACTTAAGACCTTTGTTTATAAATAGCATAGTGAAACACCACATCGAAGGAACATTTACAGCTCTCAAATTTTACAACTGTATAATAATTGATATCTTTAACAGAAGGATCAACATAGTGAGTGTCTTTCTAAAGACAATGGACTTCTAAGGCCTCAGTTACAATTGGAAACTTTTTTAAATCAAATGTCTGTATTCCATAATCAAATGATCATCTCTCTAATTCACATAGCTTGTTATCACATATATATTTTACACTTAATTCCAAAATAATCGGAGGTAAAAGAAGCTCAAATAAAACCTGAATAGGAATGAAACACACAAAAAAAACTCATAATGTGATCTTTTTAATGCCTCGCAACACAACGCATCATCGCATGACAGAATCAGCCCCCGTGCAAGGTGGAAATAAACAGCACATTGTCGTTCTCCTGGAGGTCATACTCCAGCTGGCCCAGAAGTTCCCAATCCGCGTCGTTCACCAGGACCAGAATCCCTGGCCGCACTGAATCGCCCTGGAGGAAGAGCTCAGGTCGTTCTTCTATGAGGTTGTCCTTCACCCACTTCAGGAGCTGTCCCATGGTCCACTGGGATCCTTCGAGGTCGACCGAGTGCTTGGCCACATTGTTCACCAGCAGCTCCGCTCCTCCTCTGAACTCTAGGGTTATTTTCATTTTTTTTTTTTTTTAATGTATGTATATATATATATAAATAATATTCTTGACCTTTTTTTCCTATTTGGTGTATATATATATAAGAAAACTTGTTTGTAAGTTGATCAGTCTTTTTCTTCTTCTCTTCAAACACCAATAATAATTACTCTGCCAATGTTCCTTTCTTGGCCTGGACTATCGCTGCATGTCTCGAACCTGTTAGTAAAGAGAAAGTTTAAATTGAAATAAAGTGAAAATAAAATTGGTGAACAAATGAAA
>NW_028234443.1:7180617-7185617 GCF_977035675.1 Penaeus japonicus
CTGACTAGTCACCTCCTGTTTTGCTTGGATATCCCGCTCTATGCCCAAGATGCCTGTGTGGATCTTCCTGCCCCCTGGCATGTGCTGATTCCCTCGGCTGGGAGGAGGCAGAGACTGAGTGTTTATCCTCTCCCACTCCCTGTCTCCGAGAGCCCTCTGTATTATTGGATAAAAGCTAGAGCATCCTCCTTGTCTGAATGAGAGTTTGATGTGTGAGTAACTACTAGAGGCCACAGGACCAGCCGGTTGTGTGTGTAACGGTAGAGCCAGATGGAGCACCAACTTTGGACTGGAGGTAAAGCCACCCGACTCCTCCTCGACCAGTACCACGAGACTAAGGTGGAGCCCCAAGGAGGACGACTGGTTTTCGTGCCTCCACAAGAGCCTCAGGTTGGTCAGGGTCAGCCTTCCGTCGTCATAGCTCGTCTTCTTGTCCCCATCGTACAACCGGATCCCGTTGACGGTTGACCTAACTACTTCTCCGGACGTTAAGCTCGAGTCACACCAATACCAACGATTCATCTTTGATCCTTCCCCGTTTTGCCTTTTTTCGAGTCGCGTCAAGCGAGTTTCTTCCCCAAAATGTAATCCCGTTTACGATAACCCTTCAGACAAAACCAGCTCTCCTGCCACCTCCTGAAAAAAGGAAGAGAAACAAATAAGAAACTCGACTTAAATTTGACAACACTTATGGGAAACAAAAAAAATCCTAATTTCAGGGGAAGTGGCAGGGAGCAGAGTGCCTTTCTGCTTTTTTTGTTTTTTTAACTTCTTCAACAACAACTAGAGCCTTGCAATAAAACAACAACTTGATACTATGTTAATACTAAAGACCTTCAAAATCATCAAAAGTTAACCCCATTTGACAGTAATAAATAATTAAATTACCAAAATGACGACTATCTACCTATTTCCACCCATGACTGTGTCAGCCAATACATATATCAAATCTGATAATGGGAGGTTGCAAAATCAAACAAAAGCATTATAAACATTTTGTGAAAAAAAATAAAAATAAAATAAAAACACAAGCCAAATGAATAACTGTCTGCCTAGCCATGTGTATCTGATAATCTATCTGCTCCATTCTGAATGTGAGGAAAAGAAATCCGAAAATATCAAAACCGTCATCCTCATAGTATCTGAATATCGGGTCAGAACGGTCACAGGAAGCTTCGAGCGTAGTGAACATAGCCAACGGAATCACGAGATTTCTTGTACACATTTAACCAACTTCCTCCGATACAATTTACATCAATCGATCCAATTAATCAACGAAAACCTGGTATAATCCACTCTATTTTGACATTCTACTCTACCTTAGCTTAACCTTACTTGTAATTTCCGTAATTTTCGAAATCTCAACCCAAAGACCAAGCCTAACTTTACATAGTTACTTTGCTATCTCTAAAATAAATTAAAAACTAAGTAATACGAACTTCCTGGTATTTTATTAAGTCTAACCCATGGAATCAAATGATCAATAAAGTTTATAACAATTTCATTTCTCGGCAGAAACGTCATAGATGGAAATTAACTCATTTGCTTTTATGATAAATGGGTTTTCGAAACTGAGATGATACTTGTTACTGTTTTTGTAATTTCGTGTGAATTCGTCTTGGTTTAAATGATAAATGTTTGTTTGTATTTGTTTATTTTTCTGGATTTGTTTTATGTTCATGGTGTTATTTTCTCATTTTAAACTAGGACAGAAATAGATAATGATAATAACAATTTCCTAATAGAGACTATTCATCAAACACACGTACTCAAAAATAATAAGAAAAAGAAAACACACGAAAACCGAGAAAAACAAAAACAAAAATATACAATACATTCCTTTCTCAATCTCCCATCCTCTCTAAACTCATTTAACACAAACTATCTATCACACACTCAACACCCTTCTCCTTAACACACCCATCAAAGCGACAATAACCACCAATCTAAGAAAAATAAAGTACTCACTCTTAAAAGAAAAAAAATTGTGAAGAAAAATGCGTCCGCTGTCAAGATGGACGACCCTTTTAATGGGAGAATAAAATGGGTAACTGGCAACTGCCCGGGGGCGAATATTATTGTATTCTTATTTTGTTTTTTTTTGTTCTCCCTCTCTTTATTGATTGATTTACGTATGGTTTATCTGTTATTTGTCTGTCTGTTTATTATCTTTAAGTGGTGGGGTAGATATGTACTTTTGTGTGTCTTTAGGCAGTGGTTTCTGTATGTATAAATTTGTACACACTTATACACATGAATAACTACACTCATAAACACCCATATATACATATATTTATCTACACATCACAAAAAGTACATAAGTTAGAACAGAAAGTACATAAATACTAATATGTGAGTTCGTTGTGTATTTTATTTATACAATAATTCCTTTAAACACACAAACACACACATACATAAACATCCAAATAACCACCACCATAAACACACATATACATAAACATGATAACATATTTAAAAAAATAATAACAGATTTTCACGCAACAACGAACGTCTTCGACCAAAACTCCCCCACGATGTTTACCTCGTTGTCGAACAGCTGATCATGCATTAGCTCGCAGATTTTAGGGGATTTCAGGTGATTTTTGCCGTTTTAGGGGTGTTATTAGGGATTGTTTGGGTGTAATTTGGGATTCGTGGGATGGGATTGTTTTTCTGGAATTGAGGTATGGGGGTGGAATGGTGTTAGGATGTGGTTTTGTGGGTTTTAAGAGACTTAATTTGTGGTTTGGGGTTGGTTTTGTGTTCATGGTTGGGGTTTTGATACGTTCCTAAATTTTAAGGGTGTGTTTTTATTTTAGACTTTAGGGTTGTACTTTTTCTTATTTTAGGAAGTGCTGTGATCGCTAGGGTTTTCCTTTTGATGATTATGGTATCTTGTGTTCTATTCTTTACTATCAGGTTTGGTTGTTATATCTTTTTGTTGTATAATGTTTATTTTTCCTACTATTATGCATAATCCTTTCAGGACCTTATTTTGTAATTGAAGAATCTTATATGGTGTATATATGATTTTCAAAAGATAGGCATTGTTCATTTTCAAATTAAGTTTATAAAACTTTTCCATATAGCTTATCTATCAATGAAACAAAGTTTTTAAAATTGCTAAATTTATGCAATATTGGAATTTGTTGATATATTTTGTTTACTTTTTATTATTCTATATGAAAATGAACATACTGATTTAGATATACACTTTTCTTCATTAAACATTATGTATTGCAGATGATGATGCAATCATACTAGTCAAAGCCTTCCCATGTGTTTGGATGCTTGTGTTATCATTATGTTTGCATGCTTATATTATCATTGTTATGTTTCATGCTTGTATAATCATTGTTATCAAGCCTCAAGTACTATCAATGATCATCATGTATTATACCATATCCAAAGGAATTTCTATCGCATAATACAATTTTGTATTACATCATCTGATTCTTTATTGCATCATCTCCCAGGCCACTGTCCAGTTTCTTGTTCACCAGCTTCAGTTCACTTGTGTTAAAGACTGTGTTTCTGTTTTATGTAATAGAGGCAGCATTTATCAACAAAATCATGATTGTGAAGTATGTATAGGGTAGTGTATGATATTGATACACTAAACTTTTATTTGCCTTATATTTCTGGATAAGCTGACTACATACCACAATACTTTTGCACACATATCATGAACATATAATATTCAATCATTTCCAATTGTTTTTATTATTGATATTATTACTATTATTATCATTATTATTATTATTGTTATTATTTTTACCTTTTTTTTCTTCCTTTTTTCACTTTAATCTTCTCTAGAAATTTGACATATTTGTAGCTTACAAAATGCTGTGGTTGTTATTCTACTTTAAATACGGAGTTACATTTTATACTAAATGTTTGGACTTCAGATGGTAATTCAGTATTAATGTTTGAATGAATAATTACAGATGGAAGAATGCTTTACTTCTGCCCAACATGTGGTAATCTCCTGATTGTGGAGGAGGGATCTCAGGTGAGAGGATCTGATAGTCATCTTCTTCTTCTTCTTCTTCTTCTTTTATTGTTATTATTAATATATGTAGATATATATTTTTTATGATAATGATTATGATTATTCCTTCTCTTCTGGTACTTCTTCCTTATCTTCTATGTAAAAATATTTTTCCTTCTCATTTTGTCTTCCATTTTCTCTCATTCTCTTGTTATGTCTTTTTCATTTCTTTATTGCCTCCTTTTCCAGGTTTTATTCTTAGTTTTATTCTTTTTATCCTCCAAATATATTTAATTACTTGCAGATATGCCTTGTATCTTCTACAAAGATTGACTGCCTCTTTCTCTGTCACAGGGTATGCGCTTCTCATGCGTCACCTGTGCCTACGTGTTCCCCATCAAGAGATGCGTCTCCTACAAGATTTATCCCAAGCTGAAGGCCCTAGATGACGTGTTAGGTGGATCGGCTGCGTGGAAGAACGTGGACTCCACTGATGAACCCTGTCCCAAGTGTGCCCATCCCCGGGCGTTCTTTATGCAAGTGCAGACCAGATCGGCTGATGAGCCTATGACGCTCTTCTACAAGTGCTGTTCTACTTCCTGTGGACATCGCTGGAAGGAATAGTCTAGTTCACGAGAGGTGCTCTTGTTCCACGTCTCGGTGATAAGTTTGACCCCTTCTTGTGGCGTGACTTTTTGTCAAGATCAGTTTCTTAATGAAGATACTATCGAGTGCTTGGAAAATCATAAGACAGATGAGTAATGTGGCGGCAACAGCTGCAACCAATATTCTCCCAATGAGCAATGTGGTTCCTTTGTGGGGAGGGTCTTCCCTTGTCAGTCATGTGGAAAAGGCAGCAAGTGCTTTAGAAACTGGACATGTAATTGCCATGCCAACTGATACTATTTATGGAATTGCAGCACTCGCTCAGAATAATGAAGCCATAGAAAGAATCTATGAAATAAAGAAGCGTAGCTCCTCTAAACCGTTGGCGATTTGCGTTGCAGAG